>NC_042627.1:31526799-31704299 GCF_901001135.1 Rhinatrema bivittatum
GCATGTGGGAGACCTAGGAGTAAAGAATTACAGTAGTCAAGTTTTGTAAGGAGGGAGGATTGGATAACAGTACGAAAGTCTTGTGAGTGCAGCAGTGGCTTGAGTTTTTTTAGTACATTAAATTGTGATAAATTGTGATAACAGTACGAAAGTCTTGTGAGTGCAGCAGTGGCTTGAGTTTTTTTAGTACATTAGATTGTGATAAATTGCAGGAAGACCTTGTGAGACTGGAAAATTGGGCATCCAAATGGCAGATGAAATTTAATGTGGATAAGTGCAAGGTGATGCATAAAGGGAAAAAGAACCCATGCTATAATTGCACAATGTTGGGTTCCATATTAGGTGCTACAACCCAAGAAAGAGATCTAGGCGTCATAGTGGATAACACATTGAAATCGTCGGTTCAGAGTGCTGCAGCAGTCAAAAAAGCAAACAGAATGTTGGGAATTTTAGAAAGGGAATGGTGAATAAAACGGAAAATGTCATAATGCCTCTGTATCGCTCCATGGTGAGACCGCACCTTGAATACTGTGTACAATTCTGGTCGCCGCATCTCAAAAAAGATATAATTGCGATGGAGAAGTTACAGAGAAGGGCTACCAAAATGATAAGGGGGATGGAACAGCTCCCCTATGAGGAAAGACTAAAGAGGTTAGGACTTTTCAGCTTGGAGAAGAGACGGCTGAGGGGGGATATGCTAGAGATGTTTAAAATTATGAGAGGTCTAGAACGGGTAGATGTGAATCGGTTATTTACTCTTTCGGATAGTAGAAAGACTAGGGGGCACTCCATGAAGTTAGCATTGGGCACATTTAAAACTAATCGGAGAAAGTTCTTTTTTACTCAACGCACAATTAAATTCTGGAATTTGTTGCCAGAGGATGTGGTTAGTGCAGTTAGTATAGCTGTGTTTAAAAAAGGATTGGATAAGTTCTTGGAGGAGAAGTCCATTACCTGCTATTAAATTCACTTAGAGAATAGCCACTGCCATTAGCAATGGTAACATGGAATAGACTTAGTTTTTGGGTACTTGCCAGGTTCTTATGGCCTGGATTGGCCACTGTTGGAAACAGGTTTGATGGATCCTTGGTCTGACCCAGTATGGCATTTTCTTATGTTCTTATGTTTCTTATGTTCTTGGAATGCCTTCAAGTTGAGCTGCTAAACCTGATTGGTGGTTAGATTTAGCAGCTTGTTGGGGGAAAATTTTCACCTCAACAAGCTGCTAAATCTAACCAGCAGGCTAGATCCCTTTCAAAATCTGCACCTTAGTGATTTTTGTCACTTTTATTTGCACATATAGTCTATGTGGTAATTCAAGCTCTGTATATTGGCTGCCTCCATAAGAGCACCACTCTGCAGCAGTCCAGAGTTTCTGAGTCCTGGACCTGACTCATGTTTATTAAGCCAGCAGTGGTTAGGAATGATATGGAGGTAGTTACTAAAGCTCTGGGAAGAAAGGAAGGGGAGTGAGTGTCAATTATCCTCCAGCAGTGGCACTAGTTGGTTGGGTTCAGGGTACATATAAAAACATAAAATTTGCAAATCTGGGTCAGATCAAAAGTCCATCAAGCCCAATATCCTGTTTCCAACAGTGGCCAATCCAGGTCACAAGTACCTGGCAGAATCCCAAAAGATCGATAAATTCCATGCTGCTTATCCCAAAGAAAAGCAGTAGATTTCCCCAAGTCTGCCTTAATAATGGTTTATGGACTTTTCTTCCAGGAATTTTTCCAAACCTTTTTTTAAATCCAGCTACACTAACCGTTTTTACCACATCCTCCAGCAGCGAATTCCAGAGTTTAAATATGTGTTAAGTAAAAAAATATATATTTTTCCTCCTCTTTATCTTAAATATATTACCTAGTAATTTTATTGCATGTCCCTTGGTTGTTTACTCTTTCAGTACAAAGACCAATTTGCATTTACCCATTCCACTTCACTCTTGATTTTACAAACCTCTGTCATATCTCTCCTCAGCTGTCTCTTCTCCAAGCTAAAGAACTGTAGCCTCTTTAGCCCTTCCTCATAGTGGAATTGATCCATTCCTTTTATCATTTTGGTCTCCTTTTCTAATTTTCTTATCTTTTTTGAGATGCAGTGACCAGAATTGCACACAATACTCAGTGCGGTCACAAAATGGTGTGAAACTGAAGAATTGTGATACTGATGCATTATGAGATTATCATATTTATTTCTGGAACAAGCTACAGTCTGTGCACCTTTACTGGGTCCTGTTGCATTGATAGTTGGGCTGTGGAATAAGAGATCTTAATCATGCGAAAAGGTCTGTGATGGCTTCAAATGAAGGCCCATTGTGCCTCAGATCACGCCATAGTGAGTGGGATTGGAACAGGTTCTGACTGAGCTGGAAGCATAGTTGTGGAGGCAGACACTCCCAAAAAATTCAGTTTCTATTTATACAATTCACACATCAAACTTGCAGAAAGTGGGAGAGAGAATACTTAAGGATGATGTTAATATATTGTTTTATATATATATATATATATATATATATATATATATATAATAAGCAATCATAGACTTGTTTTTGAAGGTTTGAAAAACTTGAATAAATAAAATTATAAAGTAAAATTTGATGGCTTATGAGCAGAAATTAAGATTGACAAACAAATGAAACATAAGGTGATATCTTTTTCTCCTAGGTTAAGTAGGATGTGAGAGTCCTCACAAATAGATGTTGTCATCAGACAGAGCCCAGGGAGAATCACTGACATCAGTTTTTAAAGTGTTCAGAGCTCTACTGAGCCATAAGAAATTGGTATTCACAGACTCTCATGGCTGCAAGCTTCAGATCTCAGAACAGATATGCAAGATGGCTTCCCTGACGTGGCTTGTATGGGAGACAGTTTCTTCAGAGATAAAAATCAAGGAAGTGGTGAATTGAATAAGACCAGTAAGTCATTACTGATCCATCCTCTACATCATCTAGGACAGTGGTCCCCCAACCCTGTCCTGGGGGCCCACCAGCCAGTCAGGTTTTCAGGGTATCCACAATGAATATTCATGAGAGAAAATTTGCATGTTGTAGAGGCAGTGCATGCAAATTTTCTCTCATGCACTAGTTGGTTGGGTTCAGGGTAACAGGGATACAGAGTGTAATGCCTCTTTGGAGGATATACGTGTCTCCTGGGAAACCTACTTTTATACCTCCTAGATCAGTGGTCCCCAACCCAGTCCTGGGGACCCACCAGCCAGTCAGTTTTCAGGATATCCACAATGAATATGCATGAGAGAAAATTTGCATGCTATGGAGGCAGTCTGCCATCATGTTTCTAAGAGAGGTCATCACTCTAGAAGAAATGAGTTATCGGACATTAGCATGGGACATGTTGAGAATGTTCGGTCTAACAGCAACAACAGTGCACATAAACCTTGGCACGTTTCTGCATGGGACAAGCCCAGTGGAACCCCAAATAATTACTTCAAGCCACTCAGGATCTCCAAAACACCCAAGTTTCCCAGCAGCTCAGGAACTCACTGTCTTAGTGGCTGATCTAATTAAATATCATGAAAGGAGGTCGCCTTCCAAATTTCCTCCAATACAAATTGTCTAACCATGGATGCATCCATCCTCTTATGGGGAACTCACATTGAGGGGCTCCACATCTAAAGTCTTTGGTCAGCTTAGGAAAAACTTCATTGGATAAATTTCTTGAAAGTAAGGTACTATGTTCTACCTAAACAAGCAGGGGGAACACGATCCAACCTTCTGTGTTGGGAAGCAGTAAGAATAGGGAACTTGCATTTCACAAGGGACCGACAAGCAGAATATAAATAAATATAAAAATACATTTTAAAAATTACACTCAGAGTCAAGCAATGAGAATGTCCTAATTGACAAACTGAGTAGGTACCTGGAACTGCATGAGTAGTTCTTTGACAGAGGTATATCAAAGCAGATGTTCATCAAGTAGGTCACACCCAGCATCGATCTATATTGTTGCTGTGAACAAGAAAGTCTAAGGAGAGGGTTAACAGGCAAACTAGCCTTGAATGTATTCTGTATGCATTGAGGGGAGTGTCTTATCCTTCATTCACAGACTTTCCTGAAACTCGTAAAGGGATGGGGCACTATAATCCCCATAATCCTATAATAGCCAAGACAGGTTTAGTGCACACTTATTCAGGACTTGTCCATCAGGGTTGCAATTTAGTTTGGGAATTCTCCCATACTCATCACACAGAATTGAGGAACTTTTCTTTAACCTCAGATATTTTTGGCTTCTAGAAGAGACTACTTAAAGGCTATATGGTTGTAAATGGAGGAGGTTTGCTTTTTTGGTATGAAGGAAAGCTCTAGATCCTTTCTCCTACTTTACTAAAAAAAAAAAATTGCTCAAGTATCTTCATATCTCAGTTAGGTTTCATCACAGTACAGTTGGAAGTTATCTTCATGAAGTCGATAAACCTATCTCTTGTCAGATTTATAGCAAGGTTTACATTTATTAAAGCCCCCTTTAAAACCTCCAAATGTGCCTTGGCACTTCAATGTGGTTTTATCCCAACTGATGAAAATTCCCTTTAAACCATTAGACTACTGTGAGCTGCAGTACCTGACTTGGAATGTCATATTTTTGGTGGCAGTCACCTTGGCATGCAGAGCCAGCGAGCACCAGACTCCAGTGACTTATCTACCTCATAGAAAGTTTTATAATAGAGTGGTTCTGCAGACACATCCCAAGTTTACAGTTTATTAAAATGTAGGAAACGCAAGGTACACATGGTTCTTAGCAATTTACAATAAAACATACATAATATTAAAACCATTGAGTAAAACCTGAAACTAAAATCATAACACATAAGAAGCTTGATAGAGAAGAATAATATGTGAAAAAAATTACATATAAAAAATTGAATGGTATGATTTCAATTCAGGGATGATCTGGGGAATACAGGCAGAGCGGCAAGGTATCACAGCTTTGACAAGCACAACAGTGTCGGCAACTTTAGAAATCATCGCAAACCATGTTGAAAGCAATCAAGAGTTCTTTCCTGAGGAAGTGTCAGACTTCCACTTTAACCAGTAAATTGTCCTTCCAGGATTTTTTTTTTTCCTCAAGCCATATGCCCACAAAGGTGAGCAGGCCTTGCATAATTTGGAGTGCAAGAGATCTTTAGTCTTCTGTCTGGAATGGAAGGAAGCCCTTAGACCATCCACCCAGGTTTTTCTTTCTTTTGACCCAGATAAACCTGGAATTGCCATAGCCAAATGAACACTGACTAATGGAATAGCAGATTGCATCTCTTTCTGTTATGCCTGGGCAAGTTTGACCCTAGAAGACAATGTTAAGGTTCATAGCATTAGAAACATAGCAGCGTCAGTGGCCCATCTGAGTTCAGCATCCATGGAAGAGATCTGAAAACTACAACATGGAGTTCAATCCACATATTCACACTGTGTTCCTTTTTCCCTAGGAACTCCTGATACGACAAAAAGTTTGATCAATTGTGCTGAAAGGTTTATTTGAGGCTTAGAATTTAGCTCCATCCCCGCTAGGGCCCATTATTTTTATTTCTAGATTTTAGAACAGACTAATATTTTTGGAAAATGACTTGTTGCCATCAAAAACATTCTTCATGTTGTATTTTCCCATTTTTGTCTGAAGGCAGCCTATAGCTAGAGATTCCCCACCTGTGACTACTTTCACATCCTGCTTGCCTCGGAGAAAACAAAAGTTTCTTACCAGGTGTTCTCCAAGTCCTCACAGAACCCTCCTGCCTCTCCTAGGAATTGACTTCTTTTATTTAGTTTCATTAAAAGAACTGAGAGGGTTCCTGTCCAGTGCCCATCACATGGGACAAGCCTGCACATGCTCAGTAGAGCTCTGAAAGCTGTAGAAGCTGTGATGTCAGCGATACCAGCCAGAGCTCTTCTGATGACATCACTCACCTGTGAGGATTTACATCCTGCTTTCCTCAGAGAACACTACAACAGGTAAGTAACTAACAATACATTTCTTGATTAGCTTTTGGGAGTTGCATTCCTTTCATCAGGTCAAAACAAAGTGTAGTTGGTCAAGCCAAATGATGTGAATATTTGTATGAAAAGTTAACTAGTAAAAATGCAGTTTACAGATCACTAATGTTACATAAAGTTTCTGCTTTACTTTGTACTGGAGACCAGGTAAATGTGCTATTGCTGAAGTTATTTTATATTTAAAATTATCCTATGGCCAGTGGCATTAAGTATAACTCTAGTCAGACCACAGGGACCATGTTAACATCTGTTACTTACTGCCCATGATCTTTGCTAATGTACCCTGCTGCTGTGTGCTTCACTCAGACTTCCACCTTATAGATTACTTTACCTACACCCCTTGTCATTCCTGAGTACTCAGTTAACCCAGAAGATTTAAAAATGTAAATTCCAGCATGATTTTCTTAAATATAATTCACAGGCCTATCAATTCATTGAATATCCTTCGGAACATCCTAAAGAAAGTGTCGGGGTGAGTATTGCTGCTTTATTTCAGTAGTTCTTTGTTTTATTGGGTCAGTAGAAATTATTTGTAACAAACAGGTTTGATTATTGTAGCACTCTGTACTATGTTCTTTCTGAGATAAGTCTTAAGAGACTTCAGTTGTTACAAAATACTACAATTACACTGCTTGTAGGGGGAAGAAGTATGATCACAAAACCCCAATTTTGTATTCTGTTCACCGGTTGCCGATATAGATGAGATCTAAATTTAAGGTTTTATGTTTTGATTTTTTTTTTTTAAGTGCTTAAAAAGAGGACTTCCAAGCTACTTAGCAGAGTACTTAAGCAGATATGAACCTAACCAGTCACTTAGATCAGTGGTTTGACACACCTGACAGGCCACGCTCACATGTATGACACACTGCTCATTACAATTCACGGCGGAAATAAAAAGTAAAGGTCCGGTAATTATTTTTATTGTTTAAAATGACACAAGGAAAAGATATGTATTCTGTCCGAACAGAAATTGCATAAACAGTAAACATCCCACACCAAAACAGCACCAATTTCCAGCACTTAAACAGTAACCACCTTACCTAAGAAAAGGCAACACTGAAAATATTACACCAGGCCTTAAGACACCAATACATCTCCTATTAAGAAAACGGATCAAGTCAGGCTGCTATAGAGCCCTACACAGAAACTTGGCTTGATGTGCTGACCCTCACCTAACAAAGAATAAAGAGACCAAAACGCATAACTAGAAGCATACAGAAAAAACTGACTTGGAAACTGCAACAAGCCAGAGTCTCTGTATGCAGTGTAATAAAGGAAAAAAGAAACATCACCCATCCTTATAAAACAAATCAAGAAATATAAAATCAGTAGCAGTAAAACCATACTAACAAAAAGAACAGATTATTTCGAAACAGCTGATGAGTGGAATATCCAATAATTAAAAACTCATAAAAAAATTTCTAGATACTAATAAAATATTTCAAAATAGCAGACACAAAGACCCAGTAATAAAAAATAAGGATACAAAAATTTTTTTGCTCTGCATACCTGGGAACGTTTGATATCCAGGTCTCTTGAGATTGTTTTGAATTAGCAGGAGGAGGGGTGGTTTGCTTGAAACTTTCTCCTCTCTCTCAGTCACATATCAGCGCTATCTCTCACACTGGCTCTCAGTTACACACCTATACACACATGCTCTCAGTCACTCACATATACGCATGCTTTTTCTCTCACTTATATAGGCTCTAAATTACACATTTACACACACGCTGTCTATCTTTTTTCATGCTTACACACACAGGCTTTCAATCACACACATACATGCGGTCTTTTTCTCTCACACACAGATTCTCATTCACATGCTTACAAACATGCTCTCTCTCTTTCTCTCATTTACACACAGTCTATCAATCACATACTCACATGCTTCCTCACCTAAACCAGCTCTCAATCACACACAGACACACATGCTCTCTCTCTTACTTATACATACAGGCTCGCAATCATACATACACATGATCTCTCTCACACACAAAGGATCTCAATCATACACACAAACTCTTTCACACAAACAGGTTTTCAATCACAAACTTACACATACAGGTTCCCAATCGTAAACTTACATTCATGCTCTCTCTCTCACAGGCGTGCTCTCAATCACAGACATACTCTCACATATACAGGCTCTCAATCATTCAAATACATGCAATCTCTCACTCACACACACAGGATCCCAAACACACATGCTTGCTTGCTCATTCACTCTCTCTCCCTCCCTCCCTCCTCAGAACTAGTGGCAGCAGCAGCCTCCTCCCTACCCTAACCTCCTTCATTTTCAGCTCTCGCGGAGAAAGGAGTCCCATTGGCCGCGGGGGTTGACGTTCTTCTTCATTTTTCTCTGAGCCGTGCTGCTCACTCCTCAGGCCGCGCCTCTCTTCTGTTCTTCAGGCCAATGCTGACCACACTAGCATGGTCTCTTCTTCCCGCTCATGCACCCGCTGCTCACCACTTCCTCTTCCGGGCTGCGGGGGGGGGGCGGGACCAAGAGACCATGCCGGTACCGCTGACTCCAGCTGTTCTGCCGCGTTCCGCCCAAGCTGACAGCATTTTAAGCCCGGGCGGAGGAGGACCGGGGAGCAGCTGGGTCAGCGGGGGACCGGGAAATGTGGCCAAGAACCTGCGTGTTCTTGGCGACACACCGGTTGAGAACCACTGACTTAGATCATCACAGCATTATTTGCTGATTTGTACCATCTCTGAATAAGACAAGGCTGACATCTACACAATTTGTTTTTGTTTATTTAAAAAGGCTTATAGCCCACTGATCCACAATTCTAACCAGGTTTACAATATTCCATCCATAAAAATAAAACATCTACAAAATTATAGATCAGCTTTCTGGAATGTTCTCCCTGGGGATTTTTGTGAGGAACTAAACTGAGTTTTAGAAGAAACTTTTTTCAAGGAAGTATATGGAGGCTAGTGGAGAAGTACTGATTTAAGTTAATATGGTTAGAGAGTGGGTAACAGAATAGGGTAGAAATAGAAATGTTGAAATAGAAAGGGCAGTGAGATTAGTAAAGAGTTTGATTTGTTGTACATTTTGTTTTAATGAAACCACTTTGGTTCTTTTTCAATAGGTGGGATATCACATTTTTATATATAATAAACAAACATCCAGTTGGATGGTCTCCACTGGCCTCCCTTTGCTTTAAATCATCTGTCTCTATTGCATTATTGCTGGCTTTCCTGGCATGTAGACAGATGGACTCAGGACCAGTGGGTTTATGCTCCTCTGCCAGCAGATGGAAACAGAGCAAGCTGATGTGACAGTATACATAACCCTGCAGTGACCCCCAGCCTGCCTGTATTCTCCGTCTCCAGCAAATGGTGGACATGCATCTCCTTTTGAGCTTTTTGAAAGGAGAAATTTGAAATTCTAAATTGAGGAAAAGAAAGCTCCCCTCTCCTGCAGTGATACCTTAAGGTCCCTCCCCTAGTTGAGAACTCCTGAGGTGATTTCCATGGTGTGCCTTGGTCCGGTAGCTGGGTTTCCCAGCGTGGACCTAACTGCTAGTTCAGTTGAAAAGGCAGCAGGTGTAGGAGGCTGAGCGCGGTGGTGATGGCAGATGCTCTCTCCTCCCGCAGCCGGAGACCGTCTCTGTTCTCAGCTGGTAAACGCTGGGCTCAGGTAATGTTTAAAAAAAAAAGGAGAAAGTTTTATTTGAATCAGAGACAGAGGGGTTTCAGGACTTCCTGCGGTCTCCGTTCTCAGCGTGCTGTGCTGATGTTCGTTTTCGTTCCCATTGGGGTTAGGGAACTGGACAACCTGGCTGGTTAAGCATCCCGCAGTGGGCAAAGCCCTGCTCAGGTTTTTTTTCTCACATGCTGCATGATAGACCACAGTGGCTATTTTTGCGTGCTCTTGTGCATGTTGGCTGCCCTTTATAGGTCTTCGGTGTGTGCAGTGGGTTGGCTCTGTGCACACATGCGCTCGGTTTTTGGGCTCTCTTTTTACGTGCACAAACGTTTTTACACGCTTAACTTGGTGCACTGGTTGTGTGTGCACCTTGCTGCATTTTCTTCTAGGCACTTATTTTTGGGGCGTATTTCATTTTTGAGCACGAGCCGTTCTGACGCACGTTTACCGCAGTGATGGCGCCGGTAATCAAGAAGCCTAAGTATCTTTCTATTTGTGTTGCCTGTCATATTAGGGCTTCTCAGCCTGACTTGCCTTCTAATCCAGCACTTCTCAACCGGTGTGTTGCGACACACCACTGTGTCGCCAAGCACCGGCTGGTGTGTCGCGTGCTCCCGGGCTCTCCCGCTGCTCTTCCTTCCCTGCTGCCGTTGCCGCCAGGCTATCAGCACGTTCAAGCCCAGTGGGAGTGGCAGCGGTGCTAGAAGAAGCTGTGGCACCCACGGCTGGCCTTTCCTTCTTCCCGCACCTGCGCCCCCCCTCCCCCGTGACCCGGAACAGGAAGTGATACACTGTGCGGTGCATGGGAAGGAGAAAGGCCATGCCGTGTGGAAAAGTAGCAGCAACGGCAGCAGCATCGGCCCCCGAGCAATGGAAGCAGCCGGTAATCGGGAAAGGAGATAGCAGCATGAGCCTCCTGCGGCCGATGGGATTCTTCTTTCTTGGCCTGCGGGAGCTGGAGGAGGAGGCGGCTGCTGCAGCTACCATTTGTGCTCGGGGGGGGGGGGGGAGGGAGAGGAAGTGAGTGAGAGAAAGAGAGAGAAGCAACCTGTGTGTCAGTGAGAGAATATATTTGATTGAGAGCATGTCTGTGATTAAGAGAAACTGGTCAGAGAGCTGATGTGTGTGTATATGTGAGAGACAATGAAAGTGACTGCTCAGGGAGATGACTGATGTGCATGTGAAAGTGTGAGACATTAGGGAGGTGACTGATGTGTGTGTGTGAGAGAGAGAGAAAAAGCATGGAAGTGAGAAATCTGGGTATGTGAGAAAGCATGGGAATAAGAAGCCTGGTGGTGTGGGGGTGTGTGTGAAAGAAAGCATAGGAGTGAGAAGCCTGATTTTGTGAGAGAGAGCATGGGAATGGGAAGCCTGTGTGTGTGTGTGCATGCATGAGAGAGAGACTGGTTGGTAAGGTGACTGTGTGTGAGAGAAAGAGACTGGTGTGTGTGAATGTGAAAGAAAGAATGTGATTCAGGGAATGAGAAACCTGTGCACGTGGAGAGCGAGCATGGAAATGAGAGAGAGACTGGTGTGTGTGTGTGTGTGTGTGTAACAGAGAGAAAGTGATTATGGGAATGAGAAGCCAGTGCATGTGAAGAAGAGTGAGCATGGGAGTGAGAAACCTGGGTGTGTGTGAGACACAGCATGGGAGGGAAAAGCCTGTATATGTAAGACAGAACATGGAAGTGGGAAGCCTGTGTGTGTGTGTATGCATGAGAGAGATCAGGTGACTGGTGTGTGTTTGTGTGTGTGTGAGAGAGAGAAAGAAAGTGATTATGGGAATGAGAAGCCTGTGCATGTGAAGAGTGAGCATGGGAGTGAGAAACCTGGGTGTGTGTGTGAGACACAGCATGGGAGTGAAAAGCCTGTGTGTGGGTATGCATGAGAGAGATCAGGTGACTGGTGTGTGAGTGTGAGAGAGAGAGAGAAAGAAAGTGATTATGGGAATGAGAAGCCTGTGCATGTGGAGAGAACAATCATGGGAGTGAGAGACTGGTGAGTGTGTGTGTGTGTGAGACAGAGAAAGTGATTATGAGAGTGAGAAGCCCATATATGTAAGTAGAACACGGGAGTGGGAAGCCTGTGTGTGTGTATGGCATGAGAGAAACTGTTCAGGAAGGTGACTGGTGTTTGTGTGTGTCAAAGACTGTTTGGTAGATGATTGGTGTGTGAGAGACAGAAACTGGTCATGGGAGCATGACTGGTATGGTGTGTGTGAGAGAGACATGGGTCCTAAGGAAGAAGACCATGAGTATAGAGCTTAGCCTCTACTGCTGCTTCTGCTGTGTGCTACTGCCTGCATGGAAGGAGGAGTAGGAGAGCTGCTGGAGGGGGTAAGTAAAGGTGGCTTTTTAAGTTTATTTTTCTTGATTGACTGCAATTTTAATTATTTAATATTATGTGATGTGTCTGCCTTTTTGAAATATTTTATTGGTGTTTGGAGAATTTTTAATAGTTTTTATGAGTTTTTAATTGTTGGATGTTATTCTGTTCATAGCTGTTTTGAAACATTTATTCTGCTTATTAGTATAGTTTTACAATTATTTCTGTGTGGGGATATATAGCTGCTTGCTAGTTCTGTTTTCCTAATAAGAGGTGTATTGGTTTTTAGGGCCTGATTTAATATTTGTAGTGTTGCCTTTTCATAGATAGGGTTGCTCCTGTTTGAGTGTATTCCATAATACAGGTGTAACTGTGTGCAGATTAGTTTATGTGCATTACTACAGATCCTGGGAGTATGTCTGTGTCTGTTACCAAGATGAGATATTTTACTAGCATGTAAGCGTTTGTATTAGTCTTATTTGTTGTGTTTTCTCAAGAGGACATGCATTGGTGGTAAACTGCTGTCTTTTCATAAGTAGGGCTATTGAGCCTGGAAGTAGAAGGAGTTTGAGTTGCTGTTACTGAGATGACACCAGAACCAGAATACTGTATGTTTTTTGTAGGGTGAGTTGTATGGGGAATGTCATAATTCTGCTTTACATCCATTATTGTGAGTCAGGGGGGGTTCCCGTGGATGCAAACTGTACTTTTACATCTAGCCCCGTGACGATCATGGGTCAGTGTGTCATGCATGTGAGAACCATCTGTCAGGTGTGTCCCAACAGAAAAAAGGTTGAGAACCACTGGATTAGATGGCAGTACCTTTTTTCCCCTCTGCTGTGAGTCTGGGATACGGCGGTGGAGTGCGATCACCCACGCTCGGGGAAACTTCACCCGTTGCTGGTAACTCAGAGTGATACGTTGTGGGTGTCGAGGCTGAGAAGGGGAGGAATCGGCTTTCCCTTTCTTTTTCTTACCCATTCTAGTACCAAAAAAAAAAATTGGCTGGAAGGGGGCAGGCAAAGGCCGCCTCGAGAGCCTCTGGTGCCCGCAGAGATGCCGGATGGGATCGCGGGCAGAGGAGACTCGCAGTATACCAGGTAGATGAATGAGGTCCCCATAAAAACACATTTTTGAAAGACCGCTTCCGCTTGCAAACGACCTAACATGGCCAATGTTTCAGAAGCCTCATGTCTTCTTCCTAGGGTCAGCCATGTTTATTCTATAACAGATCACAAAAAAGAGTGTTATCAGCACGAGAAAATATTTTAAATATAGACAAGGGGAAAAGAGAAAAAGGGGGTAAGGGGTAGGGAAAAGAGATCAGAAAGGGGAAGGAAGTAGAGAAGGAGCAAGAATGCATGTGGGGGGGGGGAGATATTGGGAGAAAGGGGGAAGTCCAGGGGGGCAAGGTTGCCAGTTTTGGAGAAACCTAAAAATTATTACTGATACTCTGAACCACCCCTCTCTACCCCTGGGAGCCCTTCTACTTGCCTTCCCCCTTCCCTAGCATTTCAGATCACTAAAAGGGCCAGGCATGGTCTCCCCTTCAGTAAACAACTCCAGAGGGCTTGCTCCCTTCTTCCCCCAATCTCAGCTCTGCACTCTCCCCCCATCCCCCGGCACACATTTGTCCCAGCCCTCTCAGTGATTTGAAATGTCCTACGTGGCTCTTCTTTTGAAAAGTTTGGGAATCCCTGCTTTAAGGTACCTGAGAAGAAAAAGTGAAATTCCTAACACTTTCAGGCGTATGGCACAGTTGTAATAACAAAATTAGGCATTTTTTTACAGTAGTGCTAGTTTTTCTCAATGACTGTCAATTTGTGAAAAGGGAGAAAACTCTGTTATCAAACAGCTTTGTCTGTACTGCATTAAGGATTCAATTTAGTAAGGCTTTTCCCCCCATTCTGTGCTGATGGGGGGGGGGCAGGGGGAAGCTTAGTAAATCAGGCCCTAACTCTGCTACAGAATTTTGTATACCTGTTTATTTTTATTTATGTAATGGATCAGGATATACCTTCTGTAAACTGCAGTCAGCTGACCTTACATAAATGCTGCACTGGGTTTAAAATCTAAAGTCTTTGAGCCGGTCTGATAGCTCTGGGGGCTGCATGCATAATGTACCCGATTTGATCCCTGAGTCCGGTCTTCCGCTCTCCGGATCAGCTGGGGCTGGAGATGCTGCAGAGGCAGCCACAGCCTCACCCCCACCCCTCCCCAGAGGTTGACGGGTCAGGAGGGCGATGCCTGTTAGCCGGATTCAGGGCCCATGATTGCAGCCCTAATACATTGTTCCTGGCCCAGGACTGTCTCTGCAATAAGCAGACTAGGTACATTGGAGAGGTTGTAAATCCCTGGCTAGTTGAGAATGAAGGCTGGTGGTGCCAAATCCCAGCCCTGGTTCTGACTGAGCTGGAGGTACAAAGGAGGAGGAGCAAATTGCTGGGTCAAAAAAGAAATCTAAAGTCAGATCTTGTATATAGCCTGTTACTAGATATCCAAACGGCAGACATGTTTTACCTATATTTGCTCTAGTTAAATTGTTTATCTTTCTTGTAAGAAAATACTTCATTTAATTATAAGTAATTACCGTTAACAGTCTGGTTTACATCTTTTGTCATTTTTCAATTTTAATAATGCTGTAGTTGTTGAAATTCTTCATGCTTTGGGTAATGGTTTTGTTGTTGAACACATGTATTGATTTATCCAAGGAGTCTCTCTTTATGATCCATAGTATTTGATGGCAAAATTACATTCTTGTGAAGGATTCAGCTGAATGCTATACTGCAGGATTGCACGGCTCATTCTAGGGGTCTCTGGATAGGTGCAGTTGTCAGGATCTCCACAATGATTGTATGGAATAATGTTCTGTAGAATAGCAGAGCTAGAAGAATACTGTTTCATGACATAGAAAAGATTCATTTCTGTTCGATGACAATATCACAATATTTATCAATTTTAATGACTGTTTACTTTGTCAGTCAGCAACTTGTCATTTCCAAGACTGTTGTGGTACCTCTGGGTCTCTCTTCCTTGGCCAGACATACATGTGTGTCTCCTCAGCACAGCACAGTGCTGAGCAGCATTGTGGGAGTTTGAGGCTTTTGGAAAGGATAGGGTTGACTTCCCGTCTCCATTTTCTTTCTCTTCAAAGCATACATTTTTGTGGGTGCACATCAAACAATTATCAAAATACTCAGAGGGACTAAAAACAGAGGTGAAAGATTTTTATTTTTAGGTAAAACAAACAAATGCCCTTTCTGCAAGTGACGATAATCTGCAAGACACATCACAATCTGCAGAAGCATCATATTTGTGCTTCAGCTGGTCGGGACACAATTATCCGTGTGATTTGCACCTCCGGAACTGGTTGTGGAGATTTTTGATGAGGGCTTGTTAACAATCCCCCTGAAAGATGCTGCAATGTATTTGTGCTTGCAAACCTTCTCTTTAAGAGTACCTGTCATATCAGTCTGTGGAAAATGAGTGCAAGATTGGTTTTTGTTTTCTTGCTGTATCCTGGAAAATGGGAAGCCAAAGGGCTTATAAAACTGCATAAGCAAAGAAGTGACATAAGTAGGAAGAAAATCCCAGTGTGTACAAACTATATAGAGATGCTCTGAAGCTGTCCAATGTTTCGCCTTCTTACCTCTCTTTACAAGTTAGCTACAATGTCATCAATACCATTTCCATTTGAGGCAGTCTCCCATTAGATAAAATGCAGAAATGCTGGGGATTGTGTGCATGTATATGTATAACTTTTTAAACTTTATAGTTGAGTTTACAATGAATCACAAAGTATCCACTTTGTAGAGAAATATGATGAGAAATTATATTAATAAAAGTAACATAACATTGGAAACCTTCCGCATCTAGAGGGGAGAGAGAGAAACTGCAATAACATGAATAACCCATGATTATACTTCTGACTTAAATGGATGCCACACTGGGAGAACCGGTGTATGCAGCACTGTACAAAAACAATGAAATGGTCCCCACCTTGGAGAGCTTACAGTAATTTTAAACAATCCCTCTTTTCTCCTTCACTTTCTGTACCAATGAATGTTACTGTAGCCGTTTTAGCACTAGACGACTCTTATTTATTCTGGGACTAGTTCATATGTCTTCTAGTGCTCATTTTACATAGAAAAGATTTACTGTGCATAAAAGCTCAGCTTTGCCAAGTTTCAAGCATATAAATGCTTTCTAGTTGGGAGATTATATGCTTGGAAAATGCTTTGATTCAGGCCTTCACTGTTTGCTTCTAATTAATAGTTTTTGGTACTAGTTTGCAGGAGGGTTCTTACTTATTGAATCACGCAGCAGGAGACTCTTCAGTTTCTATCTACAAGAGCTATCTTGGAAAAGTGACCAGAACTGCTTATAACCTGCATCAAGCTCACAGCTGCCTACCTCAAGTGCCCTCCACCCTTTCTGTTCCATGGGTCCCTTTGGATCCCACGCTTGTGTTACCTTATCATCTTACCCATGGTAGAATCCCTTGCACCTTCCCACCAAAGCCTCGGGACTTCATAGGGAGGAAGAAGGTAAGTTGGCTACTCTGTACAAATTAGCTATGTGCTTTGTCCTCTCAGGAGACACCTGAATGGCCTACGTGCAAGTTAAAATATTGCAGCCTTGAACTAAAATGGAAATCTTATTTATGCTCCAAGCACTTTCTGCTGCAAGTTTACCAATATAAATGACATTTATTTTCCATTGATTGTACATCATAACTAGTATGTTTGGTTTTTGCTACTGACTATGCATTTTATGTAAGTATAATTATGCTCTGCAATGGATGCCATCAGTGTACTCCAGTTTTCCATTGCTGGATTTCATGTTTAGGAAATTGGCAGAGCTTTTTACCATGGAACTGGAATGCAGCCTGTAGGTCATTAAACAAGCAAACACTGTGCTAATAACACCTTAATAAGCACCATAAAGAATTTGTGTTATGTGCAGTGTATATTTGACATTGCATTAGCACTGCAGAAAGTCGTTTTAGTATTTTCTAAGAGGTCTGCATTCAGCCGTTAACCAGTTGCGTTAGCTAGCCAGGCAAATCTATCTGGCCAACTTAATCAGGATATTCAGCGGCATAGTTGCGCCGCTGAATATACCCAGCTACCTAAAAGATAGCAGATAAGTTTAGCTGGTTAACTTTAGGTCAGTTCTCCAGCATAACTATTTAGCCAATTAACTCTTCTAGTTAACTCAGCACCTCCCAGTTATGCCTCCGCCCCACCCACCACTTAGCCAGCTAATTATTTAGCCAGATAAGTAGTTATCTGGCTTGGTGACTGCTGAGGCAACTGTTCTGCTGCTGCCACTTAGCTCTTATTATCCTTGCAGCAAACAGAAGAGTGGTTTACAACAGGGCCTTTATGACATTTAAGATTGAAAACAATTAAAACTAATGAAGAGTTGCTACTTGCTAGTTGTAGATAAAGTGACAACATTTGTTGAAAGGATAATAACAGCACTAAGTTCATCTAGTCCTGCAAAGGACCATTTTTGCATCTAAGAACTATGTTTTCTCATAAAGGAATGTATTTTAAATGTTTTTGATAGTTATATTTTAACACTAAGTAATATGTATGTTGATTTTTTTGTATAGAATAAAGATTTTAAGTAAGATTATTTGTTTTTGCTTAAGTACTAGGACAAAATTGAACCATGACTGTTCATTTTTTTGTTATCTTTTGAAATATATATATGTGTGTGTGTGTATAAATAAAATAGCATTTGTGTCACTCTTGCTGAAAATCACCTATTTCTTGGGAGTTTGGGGGGCATTTGATGATCGATTCAGTGTACTTGGCTCACCTTAAGATTTTATTCCCAAAATGGGACCATGAGAATGGATATTGAGAAAAATAGGGAGGTTTGAAATTTTGACTGATCACTGCATTTGCCATGGCTCCAGAAGGACCTGCATGCCCTAAATGTAATTACAGAGTACTGAATGCATTTACTGTGCACTAACTGAAATTTCCTACCACCCAGACAGATGGATTCAGGACCCCAGTGGATTATGCACCTCTACCAGCAGATGGAGATGGAGCAAACTGACAACATAATATGTAGACTCCTGCAGTGACATCAGCCTGCCAATATTCTCTGTCTCCAGCAGATGGTAGACGTGCATTTCTCTTTTGGGGATTGCTTCAAAATTTAAGAGGAGAATTATTAGAAGCTTTGAGTTGCCCCGATTTCCTGCGGTGATACCTAATGGTCACTCCCCCCGTTGAGAACTCCTGAGGCGATTTTCTTGGTCCCTCAGAGGAGTGACATGGTCTGGTAGCTGGTTCTTCAGCTGGCGTGGACTTAGCTGATTAAAGCAGCTGAAAGACAGCAGGTGCAGGAAGCCAAGCGTGGCAGTGACGGTATATGTCTTCCCACCCTGCAGCTGGAAACTGTCTCTGTACTCAGTTGGGAAAGGTTGAGCTTGGGTAAATTAAAAAAAAAAATGTTGAACAAGTCAGAGACTGAGTAGAGGGGTTTTTGCAGAACGTCCTTCGGCCTCCTGGCTCGGCACGCCATTCCGACGTTCGTTCCCGCTCCCATGGGGGTTAAGGGACCTGGGCAGCCAGGCAGATTGAACAGCCTGGGTGGGATAGGCCCCACTATTAGGCTTCTTTCTGTGCGCCGCTTGGTAGGCTGCAATGATGTTTTCGCTCACTTTTTTTCTGTGCATTTGGCTGCCCTCTGCAGGACCGTTGGTGCGTGCGAGTGCATCCAACTTGTGCACCCAGTTTCCTTGGGGTGCACTGCCGGTGTGTGCATTCTGGACATTATCCCTGCGCCAAACCTGGACACAGAAGCACCAATCGCTTGGTTTTGTGGCACACTGCACTGGGACTCCTAAATTTTGTGCACCTAAATTTTGTGCACCTAAATTTTTCAGCGTGAATTTGGCTGGACACACACCTTCAATCACTTGTTAAGCATACTAATGGTGCCTGTGGCTAAGAAACCTAAGCGCCTTTCCCTCTGTTTTGCCTGTCACATTCGGGCATCTCAGCCTGGAGTGCCCTCTAACTTGTGCCATGCTACTTAGAGTCTCAGGGAGAATTATCTTCCTCTGATTTTACTAAGCCGGGTTCTTCCCAGCCTCCTGATGGTCTGGTTAAGGACATGTCAGGAGGGACGCCTGACCTTGGAACTCCCTTGACTGGTTCGTCAGCAGGGGACGGCAGCTCAGTGGGCGCAGCACAAGTACCTTTTGGTTTTGGCATGGATACTTCTGCCTTTTCTTGGGTAGAATTTTTTCAGTGATTGCGGTCCTTTTTTCAGTTGCAGTCCTCAGCCCTGCCCAATCCTGTCAGGTCAGATTCTCAGGCAGTGGCCTCTTTCTCTTCCGGTACTACTGTTAAGCGTTGAAGAACACCTCGATTAACTACAGTTACTCATGATAGGAATCTGGATGGCACTGATGATGAGGCTGATCCTGACTCTCTGGAGGATGAGGAAATTCCTCCGGGACTGGAACCATATAGGACTATATTGCAGTTCTTTCACAGAGATGAATTGATGGCCCTAATTTCCCAGACATTGAAGATGCTGAGAGTACCTGGTGCAGATTCCATGTCTGAGCCAAAGAAAAATCCTATTTTGATTTCTTGTTTTTTTTTTCCTGTTATGGAGGCCATTCAAGAATTGATTGATCTTGAGTGGGACACCCTGAAGGCAAATTTCAAAGGGGGTCAGACCTTGAAAGGACTGTACCCCCTGGATCCAGTGGTGAGAGAGCGTCTACATTTTCTGAAGGTGGATGTGCTTGTCTGTGCCGTCTCTAAACCGACTCCTATCCCCATGAAGAGAGGAGCGCCTTGAAGGATGTGCACGATAGGAGGATTGAGGCCATCCTTAAGCAAGCATTTGAAGCAGTGGTAATGACCTTGCAGATAAGTTTCTTGTTGTTCTCTGGTAGCTTGCTCTTGTTTGTTTCTCTCAGGAGGTTGCTGACTTTGGAGTGAATTCCATGGAAGTTATGAAACCCAATGCTGCCTTTTTAGCAGTTGTGGGCTGCGATTTGGTCTGCACCTCAGCCAGAGGACTGGCTTCAGTAATAGCGTCTAGGCATCAGTTATGGCTGAGAAATTGGTTGGTCAATGCAACCGCCAAAGCTATTCATACGAAATTGCCTTTTAAAGGCTCGCTCATGTTTGGGAGCGAGTTGGAGAAACTGGCCATTAAATGAGCCAAATCCCTGGTTCCTCGGTTGCCAGAGGATAAGAAGCAGTCTCTGCACCCCTTTGGTATGAAGGGTCATCTCAGGAGTTCCAAGTGGCTTCATCCCTACAGACGGGTGTCCTTTCAGAGGACTCTGTCTTTTGGTAGGTCTCAGTCCCAGCCAGCCCAGGCGGGGCGCGAGCTCAAGTAGTGAAACCTCCCGAGCTTCCCAATGAAGGTTTGCCAACCCACCCTCGGTAACAGGAGATAGGGAGACATCGCTCTCTCTTTTATCAGAGATGTTTCGAAATCACATCGGATCAGTGCGTCCTGGAGGTGATATGAGAGGAATATGCTCTGGAGATTTGCAGTGTTCCTCGGGACATGTTCATGATGTCTCCCTGCCACTCCCCACAGAAAAATCAGACACTGTCAAGGCTCCTCAGTCTGAGGGCGTGGTTCCAGTACCCACGTCTCAAGAAAGTACGGGGCAATATTCCATTTATTTTGTTGTGCCCAAGAAGGAGTGTTCCTTTTGTCCATTCTGTATCTCAAAGGGTCAACCATCATTTGCGGGTGACTCATTTTCGTATGGAAACATTGTGCTCAGTGATAATGGCCATGCAGTCGAAATTTTTGACCTCCTTGGATCTGTCCGAGGCATACCTCCATATTCCCAATCAATTGGAGTATCAAAGTTTTCTGCATTTCGCAATGTTGGGGTGACATTCAGTTATGCCTTTTGGGCTAGCCATCGCTCCCAGAACTTTTTCCAAGGTGTTAAGGTGGTGGTGGCGGCAGAATTGAGAGAGGATGGGATCCTGGTTCACCTGTATTTGGATGACTGGCTGATTCACGCCAAGTCTCTAGAAGAGAGCCGTCTAGTGACCCGCGAGGTGATCTCCCTATTGCAGGAGTTCAGTTGGGTGGTAAATCTAGCCATGAACAATCTTCAGCCATCTCAGTCGTTGGAGTATCTGGGTGTTCGGTTCATCCACATGAAGCAGGGCAAAATTTTTCTGCTAGAAGCTTGTATTCAGAAGTTGATGACACAGGTGCATCTCTTGGTGAACACTATATGCCCAAAAGTGAGGTCTTATCTGCAGGTACTCTGTTTGATGGCGGCAACCCTAGAAGTGGTTTCATGGGTGAGGGGCATATGCATCCTCTTCAGTGCTCCTTGCTGTCTCGTTGGAACCCGCAGTCTCTGGACTATTCGATTTGACTCCACCTGCCGATGGAAGTCTGCTTTCACCTCCAGTGGTCGTGGTTGTTAGCGGATCATCTGAGAGAGTTTCCTGACATCACCGGACTGCTTGGTACTCATGACAGATGTGAGCCTCCAGGGTTGGGGAGCTCACTGTCAGGAATTAACAGCACAAGGGTGCTGGAATACAGAAGAGTCTCTCTGGAACATCAATCAGCTGGAAGCCCAGGCGGTCCAGTCAGCGTGCTTGCAGTTCAGCGGCAGGCTGCAGGGTCGAGCAGTCTGGGTATTGTCAGACAACACAACAGTGGCTTACATCAATCGGCATGGAGGAACCAAGAGTCAGCAAGTGTTGCAGGAGCTAGACCAACTTATGAAATGGGCGGAAGTGCATCTTCAGGAGATCTCGGCTTTGCACACTGCAGGAAAAGACAATGTAAGAGAGGACTTTCTCAGCAGGGAGAGCTGGACCCAGGAGAATGGGTACTGACAGACGAGGCATTTCAGCTGATAGTGCTGGGACCTTCCATGTCTAGACCTACTGGCGACCTCTCGCAATGCGAAGGTTCCTCAATTCTTCAATCGCAAGAGAGATCCAAAGTCCTTGGGTATCTATGCTGTTATGCAGGAATGGCCGGAGGAGAAGCTGCTGTATGCCTTTCCCCTGTGGCCCATGTTGGGCAGCCTGGTTCAGAGGGTCAAGGGTCACAGAGGGATGGTGCCTTTGGTGGCACCAGATTGGCCCAGGAGACCATGATATGCAGATCTGTGAAGGCTCCTGGTAGTCTCCCCCCCCCCCCCTTCCATATTCCGGTGCACAGGAATCTGTTGCAGTAGGGACCTGCCCTTCACGAAGATCTGACTTGAAAGGGCTTGCTTGCTGAAGCATGGGAATTCTATTGCAGTGCTTGCCACCTTGTTACAGGCACAAAAGTTCTCCACTTCCTTAGCTTATGTGTGGGTTTGGTGAGTTATTTGAGGCTTGGTGTGAAGATCGAGGAGTGCTTCCTCGTTCAGTTAAGATCGTGCTCATTTTGGAATTTTTGCAGGATGGATTGAATAAAGGGTTGGCCCTTAATTCCTTGAAGGTACAGGTAGTGGCTCTTGCCTGTTTCAGGGGCCAGGTGAATGGTGGATCCTTTTCAGTTCATCCAGATGTGGCCCATTTCTTGAAGGTAGTGCAACTTTTGTACTCCCTCGCAGTTACCGGTACCCTTGTGGAGTCTTAATCTGGTGTTGGATTTCTTGGCAGGCCCTACATGTCAACCGTTGCATAGGCTTTCATTGCGGTTACTGACCTTGAAAATGGTGTTTCTGGCAGCGATATATTCTGCACGTCGAATTTCTGAGCTGCAGGCCTTGTCATGTCTGGAGGCATTCCGTCGGGTGATTCCAGGGGCGATACAGCTGCATACTCTTCTTTTTTGCTTAAAATGGACTCAGATTGTCACTTGAATCAGTTCATTTCCCTTCTGTCTCTGGATAGGGAAAGAGATGTGGAGGAATATCGCCTTAGATGTCAAGAGACATATTGTGAGGTATCTGGAGGTTTCTAAACCTTTCCGAAAGATGGATCGCCTGTTTGTCGTTCATGGTGGAGGTAAACAGGGTGAGCTGGCTTTGCAGGCTACAATAGCTCGCTGGATTAAGGAGGTAGGCATGGTCGCGTATGTGGCTGCTGAAAAGCCATTGCCTACTCAGGTTAGGACTCATTCCACTAGGGCTCAGGCAGTGTCATGGGCGGAGGTTAGACTGTTGTCTCCAGACGACATTTGCTAAGCTGCGACATGGTCCTCCTTACACACCTTTTCCAGGTTTTATTGTCTGGACACGCAGGCCTGGGTGGACGCAGCATTTGGTTGCGCAGTTTTGACTGGATGGTGGGTAGCATCCCACCCTATTTGGGAGTAGCTTGGGTACATCCCACTGGTCCTGAATTCATCTGTCTGGGTGCTAGGAAATGAGAAATTACTACCTTACCTGATAATTTTATTTTCCTTAATCCAGACAGATGGATTCAGATTCCTGCTCTTGGCTGCTGAAAGATTGTGCTATGGTCCTCCTGCGTGGCTACGTGTTCCAGGAGTTACTAGTAAGTGTTCATCATATCCCTAGATTAGTGTTCATACATTCTTTGCCTGAGTTAAGTGTTTCCTGTTGGTTGAGTACTGAAATGCTTATATGTTATTAATCAAGTTTTTGTTAGTCTGTCCACAGTTGGCTTTTGAAGAGAATACTGGCAGGCTGATATCACTGCAAAAGTATATATACTGTGATGTCAATTTGCTCCATGTCTATCTTCTGGTAGAGGCACTGATCCTGAATCCATCTGTCTGGAATAAGGAAAAGTAAATTATTAGGTGAGTAGTAATTTCTCATTTCTGCATGATCCAGTGAAACAATGCACTTAAAATGCCCATAGTAAGCAATAACGCTAAGCAGATCACGCTCAAGCACGATAGCATGCTCAAGCAATGTACAATGTACAAAATGCCCATATCACCTACTATAGGAACATGGAGTACACAAATGTAGCATAGCACATAATGACAAACAGCGCCTATATGAGTCAGCTAGAGAGAAGAGGGTGTGTGGTATAGAGGAAGAAAGAGTTTGAGAAAGTGTGACAGAGAGAGGGATAAGAACATAAGAAATTGCCATGCTGGGTCACACCAAGGGTCCATCAAGCCCAGCATCCTGTTTCCAACAGAGGCCAAACCAGGCCACAAGAACCTGGCAATTACCCAAACACTAAGAAGATCCCATACTACTGATGCAATTAATAGCAGTGGCTATTCCCTAACTAAACTTGATTAATAGCAGTTAATGGACTTCTCCTCCAAGAACTTATCCAAACCTTTTTTGAACCCAGCTACACTAACTGCCCTAACCATATCCACTGGCAACAAATTCCAGAGCTTTATTGTGCGTTGGGTGAAAAAGAATTTTCTCCAATTAGCCTTAAATGTGCTAACTTCATGGAATGCCCCCTAGTCCTTCTATTATTCGAAAGTGTAAATAACCGATTCACATCTTTTCGTTCAAGACCTCTCATGATCTTAAAGACCTCTATCATATCCCCCCTCAGCCGTCTCTTCTCCAAGCTGAACAGCCCTAACCTCTTCAGCCTTTCGTCATAGGGGAGCTGTTCCATCCCCTTTATCATTTTGGTTGCCCTTCTCTGTATTATATCTTTTTTGAGATGCGGCGACCAGAATTGTACACAGTATTCAAGGTGCTGTCTCACCATGGAGCGATATAGAGGCATTATAACATTTTCCGTTTTATAAACCATTCCCTTCCTAATAATTCCCAACATTCTGTTTGCTTTTTTGACTGCTGCAGCACACTGAGCCGACGATTTTAAAGTATTATCCACTATGCTGCCTAGATCTTTTCCTGGGTGGTAGCTCCTAATATGGAACCTAACATCTTGTAACTACAGCAAGGGTTATTTTTCCCTATTTGCAACACCTTGCACTTGTCCACATTAAATTTCATCTGCCATTTGGATGCCCAATCTTCCAGTCTTGCAAGGTCCTCCTGTAATGTATCACAATCCGCTTGTGATTTAACTATTCTGAATAATTTTGTATCATCCGCAAATTTGATAACCTCACTCGTATTCCTTTCCAGATCATTTTATATATATATTGAACAGCACTGGTCCAAGTACAGATCCCTGAGGCACTCCACTGTGAGTGTGAAAATGAGAGAGTGGGAGATGTAGTGAGAGGGCATATGATTAAAGAAAGAAGGGAGAGTGTGTGTCTGGCTGAGTAAGTACCAGCGAAAGAGAGAGTGTGTATGTGAATAGGTCTGACATGAAATTTCAGGTGGAAAGATGTACTATGTGTGAAAGTGAAAGAGAGTGAGTGGCTGTGATAATGTTTGTGTGCGTCTGTGTCAGTGACTGTCATACCATGACTGTTTATGATCAAGAGCATAAATAAGTGCATTTCACAGAGAGTACCTCAAACAGAGACACACTTTCACTACCCTTTTTGCCTGTTATTAAGAGACCCTTGCACTTAATGCACTGAATTAATACTAAACGAAGGCTTTGCACTGCAATGCATGCTTCAGTTTATTCCAGAAAATACAGTATGTTTCTTTGTGTTTAGATACACAAAAAATATGGTTTAGATGAGTCAGGCATGAATGCATAAATGTGTGGGTGGTTTATTCCTTTCAGTAGAAAATGGTCCACACTAAAAGATGTGTGTGTTTGGCTTCGTTGGGATTTGTGGAACCATAGATTTTTCATCTGGAATATGTTCTGTTTTATACATTTGAAAATATACTTGCTGAGAAGGGAAACCATTTTACGTTTGTGACCAAGAAAGCAGCTGTATATCCAAGTAGAATCGTATGCTGCTGGATTCTCTTCTTTGGAGAAGCCTGGATAATTGCAGTACTTTGTGGTGCATTTGTCAGAACCCAGCCCCCATGATCACATGAGGGGCACCAAGCAAGTGATGCGTTTCAGTCTGGAAACCATAGCATGAAGCAGAGAGCTTAACTCTCTGTAACCAAGAGTGCCTGTCTGCTTTGTGCAGAGGAGGGGAAGCGCACCAAGGAGCTTTAGTGCTTACATTTTTCAAAACATTTAGCGGGCTGACTTCCAGGAGCCCACGGTATTGCAAGGTACGCACACATGTTATTGCCAGTGTGGCTTACGGCTAATTTCAAAGGGAAAGTGCCCAGGTAGCTACAAGCTGTTGTGTGCAAAGTGGCCACGCATGTTTGTACTTGCTGTTCTTACTGGGTGGCTGATTGGGAGTAGTTTTGAAAATCAAATCTTAGATGTGCCTTTTTCCTCCCCCAACCTAAATGCACCTCTTTTTAATCAGGTTTAAAGGTATATGCATTGTGAAAGTTCACACATACTTCTGGCTTCCCTGTAGGGGACAAATTTCTACCAGGGATGATATCTACCTGTGTAAATCTCTTTTGAAAATCGCCCTCAAAGCGGTTTGTTTATTCCTTAGGCGAGTGCAAGCGTTTGATACTAACAATCAACTAGAATGATTTAGACCTGTAATGACTCTAACAAAGTTTGGTTACTTCTCTTTATGACTGGCATAGAAATGAAAAAGATATTGTAGTTTTGTTTTGCTCTTAACTGGTTTAAAAATGCATTTTTTGTTTGGTAGTTACAGCTGTTTTAATACACTGTGATAGGATTTAGAAATAAAAAGGGAGCAGAGAGGTTTGTGCTAAAAACAGAGCGCCAGCCTGACAAGAAACTGAAGTCTCTGCTTTGCCCCAGGGCAGAAATGGGCACGTTGCCTCACACTGCCCTCTCATCATGCATTTTAATCCTGTTCTGGAGGTGGGAGTCCACCTCCGTTTTCCTGCTTGGCAATGCTTGGCCTCTGCTGCAGAGCCTTTAGGGGCTGTTTTGGAATTTTTTTTTTTTTTCCCCACGCGTTGCGACAGTGCAAAGATTTTCTGGTGTGCTGGAACATTTTGCTGAGGATGGCTCAGTCTCTTCAGACTTTTTAAACTGTCCTAGTTCTTTCATCTCTCTTGGTCCTGCTGCTCTCCCCTGTTCTACCTTTTCTCGTGGTTTGCTTCTCATGCCACCAGAGGTAGTCAGAGCACAAATCAAGGGTTGTTTTTTTTCTCATTTGCGCCTATAGCACAGCTCAGTTCAGACATGTTGCGCAGCCGCAGCCACATATGGATTTATTCACATAGTTCTGTAAAAAGTTTGACTTGATCTGTCGATTGCCCAGCAGGATTTGTCTCGTTACTGTTTGTTTACTTTGACTATGAGTAATTGCATCAAAATGAGAAAACAATTGCTTCTTAAATTATCTGAATATGAAGTGAGATTTTTTTCCTTATTTTCTTTTCAGTAAGAGACATATTAAAATGTCTGAATTTCTTAAAAAGAAAAAAAAAGGGCATTGTGCCCAGAATGAGTAGAACTCAGGGAGAGCACTGTCTTAGGGACTTTACAGGAAAGCCAGAAGACACATACTTCTTACTTTTAAGCAGCCTCAAAATGTTCTTTCCTATATATTTTTTTTCTTTCCCCAAATGCTTTTTCAGGTAGGCGTGGTTGGGACTCGCAGAAGCGCGCCCGGTCAGAGCAAGTCTGTATCCAAGGAAACCAAGAGCACTGTTCTGCCAACTCAGCCTGTTGCAACCGAAGGCGTGGCCTCCAAGAAAAAGAAGCAAAATAAAGGCAAAAGGGCTAGTAGGTGGCAAAAGTGGAATGCCAAAAAGCAACAAAGGCAAGCCCAGGCAGTGCAGAAGTAGGTCACATGTGGAAGGACCGAAGAGAAGCAGAAGAACCTCTGGTCAGTACCTCTGAGAATGTCAAAGGGCCCTTGGCAGGGGAATTGAGATGAGCAGCCTTAGCCAGGAATGCGCTGTGAAATGCCAAGAGTGGACCTTAACCGTTAACCCTTTCCTTCACGGTTTTGGTGGAAACCAGATGCAAAGTTCAGGGAAAGAAAAGAAAATGGAGAAAATACTGCCTAGCTGCATTCCAACAGGAATACTTCTAAGCTAAGAGCGAATCAGGAGCTGGTGTGGTCTGGTGGTTGTTCAGGAAAATGTGTAATTCCATATTAATTTCTACGTATCACTCCCTTTTGGAAATAGTTGTGCAGAGTGGGTGCCTGCAATTTACTCACAGACCATGCACGTACTCATGTATGGTTCTGAAGTTTTTACACATTTAAGCAGGTTAGTAGAAAGATAATGTAGAAATCCAAATTTCTTTTTTATTAACTGGATCAACTGCTAGACTTGCAAGTGATAGGATTTCTGTTGAGAGCCCTGGACTTCGTGGTAATTAACTCTTTTGCTTCTGCAGGGTCTTAGCCACCAGAACCTATTTTCCCAGATTTGGAGACAGGGAACTTGCACATTTAATAAAGCAGTGCCACCCTGTTTTAAGAATATAATGTAAACCATTCTTCCCTAGTGCCTTTGCTTATTGTGTACTATATTTAAGGGGTAGTTTTCAAAATGTGGGTAAAGTAACCATGGAAGTGGGATTTGCATGCATACTTTTAATTTTCAAGAGTATGCATGTAAATTATCATGCACAAGTTATGCCTTGCAAAGGGCAAGCCTAACTTTTGTTTGGGCTAGTTTGCGCATGACCTTAGGGATAATTTTTCAAAGCCCGCGTATACAAATAAATTGGCTTTGAAAATTGGCATAACTTATGTGGGATGTTATAAAAGTATCCGATTTATGTGGTATTCATTGTTTAACATCATTAGATTTACTATAAAGCAATATTATTAGCAAAACATTGATTCCTGAAATGATATCTTTGCTCAGAGTCTTTGAAAATCCCTCCCTCCTGATGACTCCTGCTCTTGAAAATCTCAGCAGTTCAGGGTGTTACTGTGCTGATCCCCATGAGAGTCCCATGTAATTTGAACAACTGAAGAGGTGATTCAAGGGTGGAAAGTTTTATAATCCGTGTGTGTGGCCATTATTAAAAGTGCTTATTTTTTATTTAAAAAAGAAAATATCCTAAATGAGAGAAAATATATTAGGGTAAAGGTTTAGACCATTAGATAAAATAACCGAGCCAAGAAAAAGACAAGCTAATATTCAGAGCAAAGTAGATAGTTCTATCGCTTTACGTTCAAGTGCACTACAAAG
Source organism: Rhinatrema bivittatum (assembly GCF_901001135.1). Classification (NCBI taxonomy): domain Eukaryota; kingdom Metazoa; phylum Chordata; class Amphibia; order Gymnophiona; family Rhinatrematidae; genus Rhinatrema; species Rhinatrema bivittatum. The sequence goes on from NC_042627.1 coordinate 31,555,810, forward strand.
TATGCAGCATATTTATTTTTAATTCTTCTTAATTCTAAGATAGAGGAATACAGTATGGGCCTGATTTTTAAAAAGTATTTACCCACTTACAGTTGGGTTTTACATGTGTAAATACACTTTATCCATGTAAGTGGCCATTTGAAAATTGCTACAATATATGCCATAGGATTTGGCATATATTGCTACAATATATGCCATAGGATTTGTCACAGGTAAATGGCTTTTGAAAATTGCTACATTAGTAGTTGCATTTACACACACAAATCCTTTTTTAAATTAGCCCATGGTGTATTGTAAATTGTCAACTTAATTTTATCAGGGAGTAGATTGCAGAGCCTAGTGCAAAACATTAAATGATAATTCTTGTTCTTTAGGGCATGTTGGAGATTTTTGCCATTTCTTATGCCTTCTACTTATAACAGTTAACTTTAACTCTATCAAAATACATTTTTTTACAGCAGAGTGCCTTTATTATATGATATTTGCTCAGTTATTTTCTGTTTGTTTTATATACAGCCAATCCAAGAATTGTATGGGATTTTTTTTTTCATTTTAAATTAGAATAAAATGGGTTTTTTTCTTAGTTAATATGAATTATATTTTAAAATATATAAATAAGTAATACGCCCCAATTGTGAGATACAGTAAGTCAAGTCTTCAACCAGCTGGGAAGCACTGTAAATTGCACCTAATCCCTTAGTTGGGACAAGAGATGCTGATTTTGTTTGTTTTTTATTGATTGGCATTTTGTACATGCATAAACAGTTGAGCAGACTAAACTTTGGTAAATCAGATATATCTTATGAGGTGCAATAAGTCAAATCATAACACATGCCTATGGGAAACTGTGCTATAGTAGACTTTTACTACCTTGTTGAGAGAGAGTCTTGGGTCAAATTACTTGATGAACTTGTAGATAGCAGGCAAAATTGCTACTGTTGAATTTGTGTGCTGCTTTGTTTTTGTTTGTTCTAGGGAGGCTAAGACTTGGAACTTAAGAAAATTAACTGTTCGTATCATCATCTGTCCCTTAAAGTAAGATGGCAGGCCTGAAGTTAGGACTGACAGCGGGAAAAGAGTAAGGTTAAAAGAGTCAACACTGAGGCACTGTACTCAAGGAGCAGTGGAAGAAAAAAGTGCTACTTTGTTGTTGTTAACCCTACCTTCTTTGTGTTTGAAAATCTTTTTGTTGAACATGTTTTCATGTGAAAGAAAATAGGTAAATTGGGGCGCTGAAGTACCTATACGTAACTTTGCATTCTGATTGGTTGGCAGCTCTTTTACCATTCTACCAGTCTTAATGTGTGTCATCAGTCCCACTGTGCTCTCATAATGAATGCTCTTCATGTAGTTCTTTTCTTTCAGATTTTATCTCATTAAGATGTTGAGATCCTAAAGTATTCCAAATTGATGTTGATGCAAGTGCAACGCTCTCCCTCTGGAATTCCAAATTTACTCATTAAACTGTACTAATCTCTTCTGCATAAATGATCACAGCCCCCAATTTCCTGCAGTAAAGTTTCAGAAATTTAGTGTCATATTTGCTTATTAAATGTGTTTTTACTTTTTAAAAATATAAAGTTGTTTTCCAACCTTTGAGTTTGAATATTTTATTTTGTCGTTTTTTGGGGCATGGACAAACTCTCTGCAAGAGAGCGTTCCTTCCAACAGATCAAGTGAATATTCATCAATTGCTCAACATGGATCAGACAACATCCAGAGCAGGACTGGTTGTTCTGAGCCACATGGTGATGGTAGTTCATGTAATATCACTGACCCACCTCCATATGTGACCCTACAATAGGGCCTCCACTCACAATGGGACTAGTTAACTTAGCCTTTGAGACCTCTATGAATGTCTCGCAGGAAATGAAGCAAGAGTTTCACTGGTGGCTAAATTCCTACATTCTTCAAGAGGGGGCACAACTCAATTTACTTCCTTATCAGGTGACATTAACAGACACCTTCACCAAGGGATGGGGAGCTCTTGTGGCTCCCTTCCAAACTCAAGGGATTTGGTTGTTAGCAGAAAGACAATTTCAGATCAACCTAGAATTGAGAGTAATCATATATGCCTTAACAATTTTTATGCATCATCTCGAGGGGAAGAGCATTCTCATTCAAACAGGCAAATTGCCATGTTTTATGTCAAAAAACAAGGAAGTACAGAGTCATGGACTCTGCCAAGTGACGATAAAGATATGGGAATGCAATTGTGAAGCTATTCTGCAAGCAACTTAGCTTACGGGGATTGCCAACACATTAGCAGACCTCAGCTGAGTCTCTGCAACTGTCAACAGCCAACAGGCTGCTCATCCTCTGGAAACATCCCTCAGTCGACCTCTTCATGTTTGAGGCAAACAGGAAAGTAGAAAGATTTTGTTCCACTCTTCCCAGTGAACTTAGACCTGCTCAGGATGCTTTTCTGTTCTGTTGGAGTACAGCTCTCTTGTGTCCTTTTTCACTGATACTGCTAATAGCCAGGACAGTACAAAAAGTCCTCAAAGATTGGGCCCATCTGATTCTTATTGCACCAGTGTGGCCCCAACAAGTATGGTTTGCATGCCTGGTACAACTATCCATCTTTGATCCCTCTCTGAGCAGATCCTTCCTAGTTAACTCAAGAAGAGGAACGTCTATAAATCATCCGAACCTTCCCTCTTCTCAGCAGCCTGGATATTGAACACTCGCTGTTCACCCCATTCTCCTTAACTAAAGAAGTTGAGAAAATAATAGTGTTTGCCAGAAAACCCTCTAGGAATGCTAATGGCTTTAAAATGGAAACTGGTATTAACAAAACTCTTTGGACCAGTTCGCATGAGAGCCACGAAAGCTACTTCAGTACTTTCTTTTTTTTTCCTTCATTAGGTCTCAGTACCTCATCAGTGAGAGTACACCTCAGTGCCTACCATATACAAATTGAGGGTATGCCAATCTCCACTCATCCCTTGATATCGAAGATCATGAAAGGTTTTTGCCATACTAGACATCCAGTTGTCAAACCATCTATTCCAAGGTACCGTGACATGGTTCTGCACAACTTATGAAGCCACTTTTTGAACCATTAATCAACTTCTCACAAATTTCTCACAGGAAAAGTATTATTAATTGTTACAATTACATCAGCCGTTAAGCTTTGGTTCATTATTCTCCTTATATGCAATTCTTTCACAACAGGATGGTACTTTGCAGCTCCTCAATGAACCTACCAAAGGTGGTCTTAGCTTTATATATTAATCAAGCCGTTATGTTACCCACATTCTTTCTGAGATCACATGTACATGAAGGTAAAATGGCCTTCATACTTTAGCCCAGAGGAGAACTCAGCCACATTGACACGCCTCACAGCTATTCATCTTCTACGATCCTAACCAAATGGACATAATTACCAAACATACTTTATCCATTTGGCTAGCAGACTGTATTACTCACTTTTATGTCCTAGCAGATCTCCACATTACAGACTCTATCAAGGTTCATCAAGTGAGAGCCATGGCTACATCAGTGACTCAAGGCAGTTCCTGTTGAAGACATCTGCAAAACTACAACTTGGTTATCCGTGCATACCACTTCATCTAGTTACTGTCTGGATAACTTATCAAAATGTGACAGTAAATTTGGACAAGCATTTTTGCATAGCATATTCATCCAGTAGTCTGCTCTCCATGGTAGGCACCAGGGTTGCTTATTCAGTAAGGGCGGGAATTTAAATCACTTACGTGAAACCCAGGGGTTTACACGTGTGGCCAGGCCTTATGTGCACTGGGCCAATTTTCAAAGGGCTCAGCCACACGCGTAAACCCTCAGGACACATGTAAGTCCCGGGATTAGCGAAAGGGGCAGGGAGGGGAGGTCCGGGGGCGGGGCTAGAGGCGACCGGCACAGGGGCCATTTCCCGCTGTGCCGGGGCATCACGCGCCAGCAGGGTGCCAGTGTGCACAACTTGCTCCTGCTCAGAAACAGGAGCAAAAGGTAGGATAAAGAATTTGGGGGATTTAGGATAGGGAAAGGGGAAAGGAGGTTAGACTAGGGGGTTGGGAAGTTCCCTCCCAGTCCGCTCCTTAATTGGAGCGGACTGGGAGGGAACTGGGGACGGCCCCGATACATTGCCACGCGCATTTGCAAAATGATTCCCCCCCCCTTGCACGTGCTGACCCGGCATTTTATAACATGCGCATGTCCATGTGTGCGCACGTGCTGACCCGGCATTTTATAACATGTGCATGTCAATGTGTGCGCACGTGCAATTTTTTTAAATCTATCCCTAAATGTTCTGCTGCAACCCTCACCTTGGGACTCCCCACGTGTCATAGCTGATTCAGCCCTGTTGTTGATAGAGAAAGCAAGTTTACTTACCATAAACTGTGTTCTCCATAAACAGCAAGATGAATTAGCCATCCTAAATACCTGCCCACCTCCCTGGAGAGTTGTCTACCCTGGTTAGATTTAGCTCTAAAAAAGATTAAGGGGCTTACAAGGCAATGCCTGCATAGGAACACCCGCAAATGCTCAGAAGAACAAAAGATGTTATGGCTAATTCATCCTGTCTCTGGAGAGCACTGTTTACAGTACGCAAACTTGCTTTTTGTTTCCCCAGATTTGTTTGCATGCTATAGTGTTCCCCTGTGAGCTTCTATTTTAGCTAGATGCAGGGACTGTTTTCCCACCTCATAAACTTACTATAGATTCCTTCATTTTCAGAATTTCATGTCTGTTTTTGTGCTCCCACTGCAGAAATAGTTTAGCAGTGAGTCATATTCCTGAAGCCAAGGGTGGAGATAATGAGGCCCAGTTGTACAAATCCTGCTACTGCTGCTATGGAATTTGATGTTAAGACTATTCTTTTTGCTGGTTCCATGCTTTTAAATGTAGATGTCCTCTAAATGTATTTGCAAAATTCTGTATACATTTCTGGATGAGAGAGAAAAAAATAAAACCATGAAGTGTAGAGAGCCAGAACGTGGAAACTAGCAGTGTGGAAGAGGAAACAAAGGGGAAACCTGGTACAGCTCCTCATTTTCAGATACCAGAATCTTAGTGGTAGCTGCCAAAAACTGACTATATCCAGCAAGCATTTCCTCTTCTATTCATGCCTAGCAGAAAATCCTTATTGAGCAGGGTCTATACTGAACATGTATGGAACATCTTAACTTAATTCAACACAGGAATCATTATTTACTGAGCCCTTTTTAATATATCTTTTCAGGAGCTGTTATCCTCAAAATGTGCAGTGTTGGAGGCATTGCTACCTATTTAAATCTTGCCGCCTACCCTTTCCTGAGATTTTGATAATTAATAAACATAATCCTCTTCCCCTAAAACCAATTCTGTAAAAACATCATACAAAATGTAATTGAAATCCTGTACACCAACAACCCAGGCAGAGACACTGGAAGAGTCTACGTCATCCTGAACATAACTGCCATATTAGGTCAGACCAAGGGCCCATCAAGCCCGATAACTTGTTTCCAGTTCAGGTCCCATGTACCTAGCAAGATTCCAACTTACTTTAGAACTATAGAGGAATCTGCCTGAAACTGGTGCAAATGTTGACTGTTAGAATTTCAATATTTATTTATTTATTTACAAATATTTATATTCTGCATCTTGCTAATGTTCAGGGCTGAGCACAGGAAAACATTCATAATAAATAAAATAGTAAATAGACTATCAACAAACACACAAAGCAGAAAAAGCAATAAAATAATTCAAATATTTTTAGGCTTCCTTAAAATAAGCCTTAAGCTTCTTCCGAAAAGCTTTTATATCTTGCTCTTCCTGCAGCTCCACTGGAAGACAGTTCCATAAAGTTGGTCCAGCATAGAAATCTGTTTGTGCATGTGTAACTTGCATTTTATATTCTTGCAGCGAAGGAGTAGTAAGCAACTGTGTTCCCAATGAAGGTAATGCACAAGTAGGGTTATAAGGTCTAAATATGCTGCCTAAATTGCATGTACTACCTCCATACAAAAAATTGTGTATTTTAAATAGTGTGCACCATTTTACAGACGGCCAATGCAGACTGCACAAAATTAGAGTAATGTGCTCAACAGTATTGAGTCCCAAAAGTAGTCTTGCAGCCGCATTTTGAATTAATTGCAATGCTTGTATCTAGACTTTAGCCAGACCCATGTAGAGAACATTTTTTTTCATTTTATTAAAATTTGTTGATCGCCTGTCACAAAATAGGTCTAGGCGATTCACAGTAAAAAAACATACACAATATAGTATGATAAGATACATTACAAGTAATAGACATACCATTACACTTTGACAAGAGAATGGTAGTAAAGACATTTATCGATACACAGTACCATAATTCATATTCATTAACCAAATGAATCCATCATTAGATGTTTAAAACAAACATTGAAGAAAAAGGCTATCTTCTATACGTAACTCATTGATTGTTTAGAACACACTATAGGCATGTTGGAGCAGGAAATCTTTTAGTAATTGTCTAAATCTTTTCAAATTATCTTATATTCGCAGTTCAAATGGTAAGAGATTCCACTGGCCAAATAACATGGCTTGCAAAACTGAACTTAACTCCTGCAATAAAAAAAAAAAAAATAAATCTTGAGGGATCTCAGTTTCAGCTTATAGAAATATAAAAACAGCTACTTACAGTGAGCCTTCATAGACAAGTGGGAATCTAATATCACCCCTAAATTTCTAGCTTTGATAATCATTAGCAGAACTGTATTATCAAATTTCAAACTACAAGGATTTAAAGATGGTAAATGCTTTCCTACTCACAACAAAGTTGTTTTAGAGATGTTCAAAATCAATGCATTTTTTTTATCAGCCATGATCTCTTTCATAAAGTTTTTGAAATGGTGATTCTGGAATGGCCCCAATCAGTGGACTAGAAAACTATATCTCATTAGCATCTTTAAAATTTAGTCCTGTTATTTGAGAATCTTTTCCAAGGATTGCAAATAAATGTTAAATAAAAGAGTGGAAAGGATAGATCCTTGAGGTATCCCACACTGTAAATTCATTTTTTGAGAGTACGAGTCTCCCACATGCACTCTGATCACTCAAAAAGAGTCCAAATCTCAGGCTAAGATATCCATTCTAACTCTATTGGGCGGATTTTAAAAGCCCTGCTCGCGTAAATCCGCCCGGATTTACGCGAGCAGGGCCCTCGCGCGCCTATTTTGCATAGGCAGCCGGCGCGCGCAGAGCCCCGGGACGCGCGTAAGTCCCGGGGTTTTTTTGAAGGGGGCGTGTTGGGGGCGGGGCCGAACGACGTGGCGTTTCGAGGGTGGGACCGGAGGTATGGTGCCGGCCCGGGGGCGTGGTCGAGGCCTCCGGACCAGCCCCCGGGTCGGATGACGGCGCGCCAGCAGTCTGCTGGCGCGTGTAGATTTACGTCTGCTTCTCGCAGGCGTAAATCTAGGGACAAAGGTAAGGGGGGGGGGTTAGATGGGGGGGGGGGTGGGTTAGGGAGGGGAAGGTGAGGGGAGGGCGAAAGAAAGTTCCCTCTGAGGCCGCTCCGATTTCGGAGCGGCCTCGGAGGGAACGGAGGCAGGCTGCGCTGCTCGGCACGCGCAGGCTGCCCAAAATCGGCAGCCTTCCACGCGCCGATCCAGGATTTTATAAGATACGCGCGGCTATGCACATATCTTATAAAATCCTGCGTACTTTTGTTTGCGCCTGCTGCGCGAACAAAAGTACACGATCGCACTTTTTAAAAAAATCTACCCCTATTTGTTTAAGAGGTCTAATCAATATATCATGACTGATTGGGTCAAATTCTGACACACCTAGTTGCACTAATTATTTTTTATTGTAACTTTTCGCTCCTAGTTATTGTTAATGTTATGATTCTTAAGTTCCATATAAACCGATGTGGTATGACCTAGCTCATGAATGTCGGTATAGAAAAGCATTAAATAAATAAATAAATAAATAAATAAATAAATAAATATGTCATATTCACCCTTATCCAATCTAGTATACATTACATCTAATAGGGAAAGAAACAATAGCTTCATACTGCATACTTTGTGAAAGCCATAGAATTGCATATCGAAGACCTGGTGTTCTACCATGAAATCAAGTTGATTAAGAAGACATTTTTCTAATATGTTTACTAATGGTGTTAGTTTAGAAATTGGTCTAAAATTTCAGACCAAATATAGAGCCAATGCAGAATTTTTTTGTGTAGGCTAACCATGGCTTCCTTTAACTGACAAGGTATGCTACCTTCTGAAAGTGATTAATTTACAATCATCTTAATAAACTCATAAGTACGATCCTTCAGTCCCTTTACAATTGCAAAAGGGCACAGATCTAATGCTGAGTAAGTTGTATGCAATTCAATCACAGATTTCCATAAGGGACAATCACTAAATGTTGACCATTTCTCTGGGATGCTTAACCTTTGCTATTGGTATCTCTTTATTTTTATTTTTTATACTATTGCCCAGTTTCAACCAAAGCTGCAGTGTTTTATCTTGAAAAAAATTAGCTAAAGCACCACTCCTTGGAAATAATTCTAGATGCACACTAGATATAGCATTAATCTTTCTACAACTGTAAAAAGTTCCTCAGGGTTATTTAGTGATTTCCCTATCTTGGAAGTAAAGAACGGATGTTGTTTAATTAAACAACTAGTCATAAGCTTTAAGCATCATTGAAAATTATGCGGTGGCAGTATCTTGTCTCTTACTCCAGTGTTTCTTAACCCTCTCCTGGAGGCACACCTGTTGGGTTTTCAGGATTGCCACAATGAATTTGAATACTTGGGTCTCCACAGTATGCAAATCTCTCTCATGTATATTCATTATGGATGTCCTGAAAACCCAACAGGTTAGGTGTGCCTCCAGGAGAGGGTTGGGAAACAGTGTTACTCCACCTTCTCTCTATGCCCCTTAATTCTCTTTTCTGCAATTATTTATTAATCTATCATACTATAATTGAAGAGTGGCCAGATGTTCAGCCATGTCAGACATGTCGGTGATTTTGAATCGAGGTAGCCAGTAAACTAAACTTATAATCCAAGAAAAAGCCTTAATTGTAATAGCTTCAGCTTGGGACAAATAATATCCAACTGTCTTACAGTCATCATCATGGTAGATTATTAATACACCACCTCCATGTTTAAAAATGTGGGCTTAATGTAAGTAGCTGTACCTTATAGGACAAATTTGTCTGAGAATAACACATCATGATTTTGATACCAGGATCCAGTTATAACCAAAAAAATCCAAATTTTTTTTAATTGAATAATATCATAGAGATATTGCTCTTTGTTCCTCAGTAAGTGAGTATTAATATATCCCATAAACATGGGCCTGTATGTGAGGGTGTCAAGAAAGAAATGGCTAACAGCCCCAATGCATTTGCAAAGAGTGGGGGACATGTGGGAGGTTAGTGAGGGTGAAACATTTTGGTGTGAATGCTAAGCGATAGGTGTGGCAGTAGGGGGGGGACTTTAGAACAGCAAGAGAATGATAGATATTGCAAAGTACAGGCATATCCTGGAGGAAAATCTCTTCCAGCCTGCAATAGACCCTGGGACTGGGGAGAAAACTCATCCCTCAGCAGGACATTGATCTTAGGTACAAAGCAAAAACACTAATGGAGTGGCCCAGCAAGAAGAATGTCCTCAAGTGCCCAGTCAAAGCCAAGACCTGAATCCAATAGGAAATCTGTGTCAAGACTTGAAGCCTGTAGTATACAGATGATCCCCAGCCAACTTAAAAGAGTGTGAGGTCTTTTGTCAAGAAGAATGGGTAAAAAATGCACCATCTTATTGTTCAAAGTTGGTAGACTTATGCAATCAATGTTTTTATTTTATTACTCTGGAATATTTCTATCAATGTTCTTTAATATGTTGTGTAGATCAGTGAAACAAACATGCATTTTGATTTATATTTTTTAGACAGAATGTGAAAATTGGACAAGGATGTGTAGAATTTTACAAGGCACTGTCTATTATCATTCTGCCATAAAGAGCTGATTTTTCAAGTTTACCACTTTTAGCCAATAATTCCTGCTGCCCTTTTATCTCTGTATTTGCCTGACAGAAACTCAGACCATTTCCTTGGACATTCTAGTAAACTAAATGTGCTGTTGTTGTATACCTATGAATGTACTTTTGTTGGAAATTAAATGGGAATTCTTTTTAATTTCATTTTTAAAATGAAAGAAAGTGGGTCTCACTGCCCACTTAACTAAACATGTGCAGATATTCTAGGGGTGTAATAAAGGGTCTATAAGGCAACCCAAGGAATTCTGCACACTTACCTCCCGTCAGCATAACAGAAATATGGGTAAAAGAATAATCATTTTGTTAGGCAAATTATAAAAAGAAGTGCCATGAAATCTCACCTAGCTGATAACTCCTAAATGAATAAACATTCTAAAGGTATTAAAAGGGCAATTTTCAAAGCCATTTCCACTAATAAAACAGGGTTTTACAAAGAAATGGCCTCTGTGAAAAGAGTCTGCACTTTTGGTGTGTTAAAGTTCATGCAGAATGCCAGAACATGCACAGAAAGGAGGTGTTGTTGGGGGGTGGTTAGCAGTTACACACAGATGCATGTAATTTTGCTGGAAAAAGAGTCCACAGACATAGGTGCAGGTCTCTGCCTATACGTTTTCTGACCTAATTTTCAAGGAAAAGTTTTCCCTTTGAAAGTAATGTAAAGTCTTATGAGTAAAAAGTACCCACCGACTACAATTCTTCACAGTTGAAGGTTGCCCTCTAATTTCAAGAAATGCAATAGACGTTTGAACTGTTTAAAAGAAAGGATTACATGAATTTCATTATGTGCAAATTAATTTCATTAAACAATGAGACTTCCTTGAATGAATAAAACTTTTGTTTGCAGGAAGTCATGCATGTTTGCTGACAATACAATTTACAGAGATGTTGCATCAGAAACTATGCAGCATTAATCGTTAAATGCTATGAAATGATTATAAGTTTTAAGATAACCCTTTATTTGTGGAGGCAATTGTGGGTGTTTCTTTTCACCAGACCAATTATTTCTGGTGTTTTGGCATTTTTCTCCTGTCCTCATTATGTACAGCAAAAGTGATCAGTGGTACAACAGCTGGTAAGATCAGTACACAGTGTGATCCTCCTAGTATCCAGTACACCATCCAGGTCTGGGACTTAGTGTTCCTCCATCACTATTATGAAATAGGCAAAGTCTTATATAGCATACATTCAGGGCTGGCCTTTGGGTAGAGGGAGCAGATTGGGGGCATGGGGCCCTTTACATTGTGAAAGCCTCACCCATTAGGCTGTTCAACCAGTGAGCAGAGCAGCAGCGATCATAATCACACAGTATAATACAAGATTATAGGCTGCTAATCCTTCCCAAAGCCTGGTGAGCTGGGTCTGGATCTAGGCCCCCCTCTGCCATGCATGTAGCTGGCATGAGAAGTGACACTTAATAGCATATCAGTTTCTACTGCACTGGCATAATCTTGCAGTATAAGTAGTGAGATTATGATATCTTGCAGCTCAAACCATGAGACTGGCCCTGTGCAACAGAGGAAGTTGATGTGCTCTTAAGTGCTGTTCCTGTTGAATACAGGTGAGCCAAAGAGCTGTGGGATGAAACCAGGGGGGAGGGGATTGAAAGTATCAGGAATTGGGGGCACAGAGCAACAGCAATGGAAGGGAAATGGAAACTACATGGGGTGGTGAGGGCAGCGAAAGGGAGACCTACATGGAAATGTGGTGGGGTATAGGGAGAGGAAAACCAATATACGGTAGTGGTGGGAGACAGGTAGACTGTATGTGGGTGATGGGGAGCAGGTAGGAAGAGAGGACTCAAAATGGAAGCATGAAGTGGGAGAAAGGATCCAGGATGGATGGGACAGAAGGGAAAAGGAGAGAACAGATTGGTGGAACAAAGAGAGAAAGGGAAGAATTGTGTACAGGGATTTGGGAGTGGGTCAGAGCAAATCTGGGGATAAAGTGAGGCAGAAAGAGAGGACATGGGGATGGAGGAGCTAAAGATGGCAGAATGAAGAGGGAAAGGAGCTGAGATAACAGAAGAAAGGGACTTGTCAGGAAAGGGTGAGCAACAGGGAAAGAGTGAGTTGAGGGAATGAGATAGAAGAAAGATGAGGCTGGGAATGGGATGAGTACAAAGGTGAAAATGGAATAGGGAGTGGGTAAAAGATGGAAGGACACTGGGGAAGGAGTGAGAAAGGGGACAGGGTTAAAAGGGGGTGAGATGGGGAGATAGAGAATTGATAGATAAGAAAATAGCGAGACTGTTCCAACACCAATCCCTGTACAGGGATCGGTGTTGGGACCGACTCTGTTCCATATCTTTGTGAGTGATATTGCGGTAGAGATTGAAGGTGAAATTTCCCTATATGCAGATGATACTAAGATCTGCAAGAGAGTGGACACTCTTGAAGGAGTAGAGAGAATGAAAGTGATTTAAGAAAGTTGGAAGAGTGGTCGAAGATTTGGCAGCTAGAATTAAATGCCAAGAAGTGCGGATTCATGTATCGGGAGTACGGCAATTCAAAAGAGCTGTATGTAATGGGGGATGAAACATTGATGTGCATGGACCAGGATGGAGATCTTGGGATAATAGTGGCTGGAGATCTGAAGATGGCGAAACAATGTGACAAGGCGATAGCTAAAGCCAGAAGAATGCTGGGCTGCATAGAGGGGGGAATAACCAGTAAAAACAGCAACAAAAAAAGTTGATAATTCCCTTGTACAGGTCCTTGGTGAGGCCTTATTTGGAGTACTGTGTTCAGTTCTGGAGTCCGTATCTGAAGAGGAATGAAGGAAGGATGGAGGTAGTCCAGAGAAGAGTGTCCAAAATGGTATGGGGTCTGTATCAGAAGACCTGTGAGGAGAGGCTGAAGGATCTGTATATCCTGGAAGAGAGGAGATGTAGGGGAGATATGATACAGATCTTCAGATATCTGACAGGTTTTAATGATGCACAATCATCAAACCATATCCGTTGGAAAGAAATCAGTAGAACTAGGGGGTCACAAAATGAAACTTCAGGGAGGATGACTCAGAACCAATGTCAGGAAATATTTCTTCATGGAGAGGGTGGTGGATGCCTGGAATGCCCTTCCAGAGGAGGTGGTAAATACAAAAACAGTAAAAGATTTCAAAGGGGCATGGGATAAACACGATCCCTAAAAACTAGGGGATGGAAATGAAGAAAAGAGTGCATGGGGGTAACTTGCTTTTGCGGTCTGTTACTACCATTAACCAATGTGTACATACTGTTAACAACAGCAGAGGAAAAGGGAATGGGATTCAGATGGCAACCAACGAGGGCCCAGACGTTTACAGTCTGGGGAAACAAGCATAGGGGTAACTTGCTGGTGCGGCGCTTACTACCCTTAACCAATAAGCCTATATACTGTTAATGCAACTCCATCATTGCTCTCTAGAGATGTGAATCGTGAGATCGATCGTCTTAACGATCGATTTTGGCTGGGGGGGGGGGGGGGGGGGAATCGGATCGTCGCGGTTTTGTTTTTTTTTTTTAATCGTAAATCGGGGGAGGGCGGGAAAACCGGCACACTAAAACAACCTAAAACCCACCCAGACCCTTTAAAATAAATCCCCCACCCTCTCGAACCCCCCCAAAATGTCTTAAATTACCTGGGGTTCAGTGGGGGGGACCCCGGTGTGATCTTCCACTCTCTGGCCACGGGTGTGTTAATAGAAATGGCGCTGGCGCCATTTTGGTTCCTGTCCCCCGACGTCACGAGCACAGGAGATCGCTCCCGGACCCCCGCTGGACCCCCAGGGACTTTTGGCCAGCTTGGGGGGGCCTCCTGACCCCCACAAGACTTGCCAAAAGTCCAGCGGGGTTCCGGAAGCAACCTCCTGCACTCGAATCATATTGCCGTATTGCAAAATGGCGCCGGCCATACGGAAATATGGCCATACGGCCGGCGCCATTTTGCAATACGGCAATATGATTCGAGTGCAGGAGGTCGCTTCCGGACCCCCGCTGGACTTTTGGCAAGTCTTGTGGGGGTCAGGAGGCCCCCCCAAGCTGGCCAAAAGTCCCTGGGGGTCCAGCGGGGGTCCGGGAGCGATCTCCTGTGCTCGTGACGTCGGGGGACAGGAACCAAAATGGCGCCGGCGCTACCTTTGCCTTGTCATATGACAAGGCAAAGGTAGCGCCGGCGCCATTTCTATTAACGCACCCGTGGCCCGAGAGTGGAAGATCACACCGGGGACCTCCCACTGGACCCCAGGTAATTTAAGACATTTTGGGGGGGTTCGGGAGGGTGGGGGATTTATTTTAAAGGGTCGGGGTGGGTTTTAGGGTTGTTTTAGTGTGCCGGTTTTCCCGCCCTCCCCCTTCCCCCGATTTACGATTTTTGACGATAAATCGGGGGAATTCCTATTGCATATCGCCTCTAACGATTTTTGACTATTTAAAATATATCGGACGATATTTTAAATCGTCAAAAAACGATTCACATCCCTATCTCTCTGCTTAAATGGCAAGGGGTAACGGAATTGGATTCAGACAGTAACCAACAAGGGACCTGACTTTTACAGTTTGGGAAACTGATAAGTATGGAGGAACCTGCATGGCGTGGCAGATACTACCAGAAGCTTGCTGGGCAGACTGGATGGACCATTTGGTTCTTTTCTGCTTTCAGTTCTATACCAGAGTACCATCAAGCTAGAGTGAGATAACATAGTACAAATTTCATCTTTGTGAGACTTTCCTCACTCCAGGTGATGTCAAATCTTCTCCAAGGTGTTCTGTGCTGTTTGTACATCTCACTCTACATGAGAAACTGGCCCCTCACCTCGACATATTAGATGGCCCTCCTATAGAGATATAAATAGTTGCACACTGTGAGGCCCTCTCTCTCTCCTTCTCCCTCCCAAGCCCAGAAATGGCCAAAATGCAATTCTAAAAATTTATCATCAACTGTGTTAATGGCCATTTTGGGCATATCACACAGCCTAACACCAGGAATAAAGGTATAGTTATTTCCGGCATTAAAACTATATGATATTGCCCCTCATTTTCCTAAATCCCTCCCAAACTTCTCCCTGATCCCTCCCCTCCCAAAAATTTGCATTCACGCCATGCATTAGTGTTCTTATTGCATGTGTTATGGTGTTAACACGTTATCGCATGTGTTAGTGCTATAATGCATTTTGATGAATGACCCTATAAAGTCTGTATTTGGTGATTATCTATGTTATGCATGTGTGACAGGTGATGTATTTTACTAGTGTCTAGTTGCTGTGAAGGGATCTGTAGCAGTCCAGCTTGTTCTGTTTTCCCAGTAGAAAGTGTACTGTATACTAGGGCCTGGTGTAATATTTCAGTGCTGCCTTTCATAGGTGGGATTTTTGCTGCTTGAACCCTAGGAGTTAGTGCTCTTTTTGTATGGCAAGTTTGTTTTATAGGTTTGGAATGTGTTTTTTGTTGGGTTTTGTGTTATTTCCTGGTGGTGGAGTGCTTGTATTGCGTTTGCTGAGGTGACTTCAGAATTTGTATATTGTGTCTATTGAGAGTATTCATGGAGGGAGGGAGGTGAAGGGGCAGAGAATGCCTGAAGGGTAGTGGAGGATGGGGAAGGGAGAGAGAGAATGCTGGGAGGGGAAGGGAGATAGAGTACCTGGAGGGAGGGAGAGTGAGGAGAGAATGGATGGGAAGAAGAGTGAGAAAGGAAGAGAAGACAGAGAACATATGGGGGAGGAGGTGCCATTAACTGTTTTTGCCCAGGGCGCTGTTTGCCATAAAGCCGGCCCTGCATGTATTGAGTATAGAAAGGGCATAGTAAAATAAGCATGTCTGAGCTGAGTTTTTTGCCTTTTCAACAAAATATATTACTGTAGATAAGGTGATTTATTCCATGAAACATATTCCTTGCAAAACTGTATTGACCTTCATATAATTTTCTAAAAGCCGAAAAGTAATTAAAGTTCTCTTTAAATATTAAGTATTTTCTATATAAGATCGGCTTGATTTTCAAAGTGACATAGGTGTCTAAGACTCTGTTTTATGTGCTTAAGTAATTTTGTAAAAATCAGGGAGTTTAAGTGTGTAAAAGTATGAGTGAAACCCCATTTTGTGCATGCTTTTATCCTACACTAGGAAGATTTGTTCTGGGGTCAGGGAGCGTGAGACGAGAAAAGCATTTACACACAAACTTTTTTCTGATTTTTCAAAAGTATGTGTAAAAATAAACATACAGCAGGTAAAATTATTTTGTGCGTATGTGAACGTACATACCAGGACAACTGCAAATCTTTAAAGTGGAGCTTATTCGTTCCAGTCCACCCTGAAAATTCTAGCTAAAGTTCTGAGGGTAAAAAGTACCTGCAAGCTTTCTCGAATTATCCTCTCTGGTCAGAGCGTTTTGTTCACTGCTGCCAAGTATGCACGCTCATAGGAAGTTAATAACAATCAAAGAATCTGTGTTTACATACAGCTCTTCCTTTCATGATGACATATGATTTGGTTCAGCTGAAAGACGTCCGATGGTCTGTCCAACTCTAGACCAACTTTTTTCAAAATGGATATGCGTTGTTATTAATTAATGAGGCATGTACCCAAGAACAGAAAGTAAAGAGACTTTTTTTTTCCTGTCTTCACAGGAAGAATTTAAATAGGCCCAAGATGTGTAAACACCTTTGGAATTTGGCCAGGATGCTAGTATTAAAGTGGCTCCTTAGTGATAATTCATTTTGCAAATAGGGGACAGAGGGCTTACTTGTGTAGCTGTTCTCTGGCTTTCAGCTTATGTTGACTCATTAGACAATACTACCTTATTGTTTAATGTCAACACCTGAACGAATCTTCCTGTACTCTACATTTTGCTACAGTGAATCATCACTGCAGGAGTTTTCCTACTATTATCAAAATCTCCATGTCTTCTTTTCTTTTCTTTTGTTTCCAGACTAGCATGTGCCTCTTGCTCCTCTGAGCTTCCAGTTCAATCAAAACCAGCTTCTATTGGGTTAGGGGCTACATGCTACAGTGCAACTACCCAGTACCTAGCTTTATTTGCTCTGTATTTATATCCCATTCCCAACTCAGTCGAGTCATTGGCCAGGGCCACAACCTGCATTTTCCTCCAGAATCCAGCTAGCATTGATCCCTAGTCTGGCCACTTGGTGTCATCATTGAGTGATGACTGAGACTCTCTAGACTTGAGGCCAGTGTGCACTACATCTGCAGTATACCCAGCTGGCCTGGGGAGCAGAAGCCTGACCCTAGAATCAAACTCTGGTATCTGCACAACATATAGCAGTGCACAGCACTTGCCACTGGGCCATAGGCCCAACTCCAATTTGCCATCTCTATGGACCTTACGTTCTCAGCCAAAGGTCAGAATTTTGCCTTGTGGATTATACAAAATTTCTAAAATGTAACTAATCTCAATATACAGTGCTAAATAATGAGGACATGGTAAGCAGTTGCCAATTAAAGTTTGGGCGGGGGTTCTCAAGACAACCGAGAGACACACCTAACCAGTCAGATTTTCAGGATAGCCA
The DNA here is from genome assembly GCF_901001135.1 of Rhinatrema bivittatum. Classification (NCBI taxonomy): domain Eukaryota; kingdom Metazoa; phylum Chordata; class Amphibia; order Gymnophiona; family Rhinatrematidae; genus Rhinatrema; species Rhinatrema bivittatum. The sequence goes on from NC_042627.1 coordinate 31,573,310, forward strand.
CAGTGAATATTTATGAGAGACATTTGTATGCCCTGCCTCCATTATTTGCAAATCTCTCTCATGCATATCCATTGTGGCTATCTTGAAAACCTGACTGGCTAGGTGTGTCCTGAGGATTGGGTTGAGAACCCTTGATTTAGGGTATGCTATATTTGGAGAAAATGTAGTACCTTTGACACTTCAAAGTTGGCACTAATTTGAAAGCTAATTATGACAATTCCCAAACATAAGTTACAGTAATGTAAGACTATATTGAGCTTCTCAAACGTGTCCTGGTAATCCCACAGCCAGTTAGGTTTTCATAATATCGACAATGAATACGCATGAGCTAAAGCCCAGTTAGGGCAAATATCTCATGCATATTCATCAAAGGTATCTTGAAAAGCTGACTGGCTTTGGGGTCAGGGCAGATTTGGGAAGCCCTGCTATAATATATTCTGGCAGAAATCAATGGTGAGGGCTAGTGCTTTCCTTTCACTGGGGGATATAAATAAAATAAAATACAGTTGCTGTCCTAAAATATTTTAATAGGTAGAACTAAAGTTCACTCATTGCAGGCAATATCTTTTTACCAACCATTGGTAATGGAATTAAAATCATCACCTCAGTCAATATAGGCTACCAACTTTCAGATGGTAATGACTTTCAGCTTCCACTAGGATGCGTCAGGTTTGAACTGGCAGCCTAGAGCAATGGTTCCTTAATACTGTCCTTGGATGGTGGTAGAGCAGGGACAGTTCACTCTCGTGCTTCTATGGCCGGGGCAGGAATGAATGAATGAATGAATGAATAAAGGGAGGGGGGAGATCTGGACACCATCTGCTTGTAGGGCTCGGATGCAGACTCCTTACCCTTAGTATGCAGGCAGGCAAAAAGTTGAAAAGGAGGGATGCCTGGCAATTGATTGCTTGCATGACTTGAATGGGGCCTCCTTACCCTTAGGGGAAACCTGCACGTAGTGGCAGTTGCAACCCTAAACTCCTCACTGAGCAGAGTGGATGGGCTATTTTGGTCCTTAGCTGCCTTCATTTACTATGTTACTTATTTACAAGCTGAACGGAAGTTGGTATTAAAGTATTTTTTCACATACTTTGTTTGATCTAAACACAAGCCTCACCAGAGCATGTTTGTTTGCACTGGTCCTGCTCTTTCCCCTGTTCTTTTTCACTACTGGATTTCTCTGCTCTCCAGGCTTCAATACAGCAATTGTACCATGCATGGTTTTCCCCTAGCAATGACATGGTTTATTGCCCTGGCCTCAAGTAGAAATTCAGGTTTAGTAGGTTCCAACTAATTAGCAACAGGATTTTATGAGCCATAACAATATTAGTTTGAAGATATTGAGAACACAATGGGGCAAGTTTTGGAACAGCTCACCCACGTGCAGAGTCCCCAGCTGCTTTGCACCTATGGGATTTGTACAAATTTTCAAAAGGAAAGTCTGTCCTTTCCCTTTGAAAATTGCCCATGGGTACAACTAGCTGACAAACTTTGCACGTCTTAAAAAGCCTGTGCATTGAAGACACCTGCATGTATTTTTACCCAGTTTAAGGGTAGGCAATTTTCAGTGAGCTGTCTTAGCTGGGTAAATCGGTATTTACCCCCAGAAATGGCTTTTGAAAATTATGCTCAAAATGCATGGCCACACAATCAGTAGCCTCCAATAGGGCTGAAAACAGGACCCTGCTTCCCTCATTTGTGCTGGGCTTATCTACGATGGCATCATAAAATTTTGTAATGTAACACACTTAAGAGCACCGATATATTATTTCAATGAGTTAATTCTAATCTCTTAGGGTTAATGTTCAAACTCTCCACATGGGGGCAAAGGCCCCAGCAATTTTTTTACCGGTTGCCTTTGCACCAAATTTCAAAGGGGAAGGATGCACCTGCTTTTGCTTTGGACCTGGCAGCAGCCACAAAGTATCCAAGGCTGTTCAGCTTGGAGAAGAGACAGCTGAGGGGGGATATGACAGAGGTCTTTAAGATCATGAGAGGTCTTGAATGAGTAGATGTGAATCAGTTATTTACACTTTCGAATAATAGAAGGTCTAGGGGGCATTCCATGAAGTTAGCAAGTAGCACATTTAAGACTAATCGGAGAAAATTCTTTTTCACTCAACGCACAGTAAAGCTCTGGAATTTGTTGCCAGAGGATGTGGTTAGTGAAGTTAGTGTAGCTGGGTTCAAAAAAGGTTTGGATAAGTTCTTGGAGAAGTCCATTAACAGCTATTAATCAAGTTTACTTAGGGAATAACCACTGCTATTAATTGCATCAGTAGTATGGGATCTTCTTAGTGTTTGGGTAATTGCCAGGTTCTTGTGGCCTGGTTTGGCCTCTGTTGGAAACAGGATGATGGGCTTGATGGACCCTTGGTCTGACCTAGCATGGCAATTTCTTATGTTCTTAAGGATCTTTGCACCTGTGTTTTTTGGTAGACGCTTTGTGAATGGACAATTTCATGTGACAAATTGAAACTGCTATCCATGCACATTCACAGACTTCCCCAACCCAAACCCATTCCTAGGAACACTTGAGGGAGAGCAATTTTCAGAAAGGTAATTAACGCAGGCTCTCTTTGACAACTGCCCTCTTACAAATCACAACACAGATAGACCCTCACCTGCTCTATTCCCTTCAGAGCTGCAGTGGCCCTGCATCTTTGAGACTCTTTCTCCTCCTCCCTCCGAGAGTGCTCCCGTCTCAAACTGTGCCTAACCTCTCTGACATTCTCTGCACTCGCTCGCCTACCCTCTCCGGGAGCAGCCACACAGAGGTGCTCAATGATACCTCCATCTCAAGCTGGAGCAGCATTCCTTCACCACAACCAGCAGCCAAGCTTGTCTCAAAACTCATCACTGCTCTCTGGTCAAAACAGTTTTTTGAAGGGCGAAAAGGGTGATTCTGCCTTGTGGGGGATAAGCTGTCACCCTCCCTTTTCTCTTCTATATCACAAAGATAAGAAAATTGAATAGGAAAGACAACCCCAGCAAATTTCACAGAATTTGAAGGAGAGTATCCTAGGCTGTTGCCATAATCGTGACCTTCCTCTTCCTGAGACGCCAAAAGTGGTTTCTATATTGTTAGCTTTGAATGTGTGCCAGTAGCTAGTCAGGCCAAATGAAAGCCAGCCAGGCTAGCCGAACCCCAGCCAATTGTCAAACTGACATACTTCATGACTGCTGCCACCAAGAGAAGTTGCTGGGCAGCTCGAGACATTCCCACCTCTGCCTACCTGCTCTGGTCCCTTGCCCCCCCACCATTTAGCCCACATTACCAGTCCATTATCTTCTCCTCTTGCCTCTTCTCTAGACCATCCCCCTGAGCACCACCCCTTCTGCTCACTCTCTTGCAGTTCATGAACCCCTTCTCTTGTTCATTCTCTTCCTCCCAATCAGCTTGCAGCACTTGAGGACCATAGTTGCCTTCCCCTACACTAAAGCAAAGGAGTAATGATGAGTAGTGCCTTCAATTATAGTAGCCTTTAAAGTGGAACCTATCATTTTTAGGTGGGAGGGAGGTTCTGGAAGCCAAATTTAGGCTCTTAGGTTCTGGAAGCCAAATTTAGGCTCTTAGGTAGAAAGATTAAATCCAGAACCTCCAGGGTAGCATTCTCTGAAATGCTTCCTGTTCCACGCGCAGGTCACCAGAGGCAGGCAGAGCTCCGGAGTCTCAATGCGTGGATGAGACGATGGTGCAAGGAAGAGGGATTCAGTTTTGTTAGGAACTGGGGAACCTTTTGGGGAAGGGGGAGTCTCTTCTGAAGGGATGGGCTCCACCTTAACCAGAGTGGAACCAGACTGCTGGCGCTAACCTTTAAAAAGGAGATAGAGCAGCTTTTAAACTAGAACAAAGGGGAAAGCCGACAGTCACTCAGCAGTGCATGGTTCGGAGAGATGTATCTTTAAAGGATACTAATGATGCATTAGAATTAGGGCATCCCGACAGTGAGGTTCCAATAATTAGAAAAGTAGTCCAAGTGCCTGTAACTAAAAACTCACCTGAGCTAAAAAATTCTAACATATCCCTATCAATTAAAAAGCAGAATAAAAATACAAACAAAAAACAAACTTTGAAATGTTTGTATGCTACTGCCAGAAGTCTAAGAAGTAAGATGGGAGAATTAGAATGTATAGCAGTAAATGATGACATAGACTTAATTGGCATCTCAGAGACATGGTGGAAAGAGGATAACCAATGGGACAGTGCTATACCGGGGTACAAATTATATCACAATGACAGAGAGGAGCAGTCGGGAGGAGGTGTGGCGCTTTATGTCCGGGATGGCATAGAGTCCAACAGGATAAACATCCTGCATGAGACTGAATACAAAATTGAATCTTTATGGGTAGAAATCCCTTGTGTATCAGGGAAGACTACAGTGATAGGGGTATACTACCATCCACCTGGTCAAGATGGTGAGATGGACAGTGAAATGCTAAGAGAAATTAGGGAAGCTAACCAAATTGGTAGTGCAGTAATAATGGGAGACTTCAATTACCCCAATATAGACTGGGTAAATGTATCATCGGGTCACGCTAGAGAGATAACGTTCCTGGATGGAATAAATGATAGCTTTATGGAGCAATTGGTTCAGGAACCGACGAGAGAGGGAGCAATTTTAGATCTAATTCTCAGTGGAGCACAGGACTTGGTGAGAGAGGTAACGGTGGTGGGCCCGCTTGGCAATAGTGATCATAATATGATCAAATTTGATTTAATGACTGGAAAAGGAACAGTGTGCAAATCCAAGGCTCTCATGCTAAACTTTCAAAAGGGAAACTTTGATAAAATGAGAAAAATTGTTAGAAAAAAACTGAAAGGAGCAGCTACAAAAGTAAAAAATGTCCAAGAGGCGTGGTCATTGTTAAAAAATACCATTCTAGAAGCACAGTCCAGATGTATTCCACACATTAAGAAAGGTGGAAAGAAGGCAAAACGATTACCGGCATGGTTAAAAGGGGAGGTGAAAGAAGCTATTTTAGCCAAAAGATCTTCATTCAAAAATTGGAAGAAGGATCCAACAGAAGAAAATAGGATAAAGCATAAACATTGGCAAGTTAAATGTAAGACATTGATAAGACAGGCTAAGAGAGAATTTGAAAAGAAGTTGGCTGTAGAGGCAAAAACTCACAGTAAAAACTTTTTTAAATATATCCAAAGCAGAAAGCCTGTGAGGGAGTCAGTTGGACCGTTAGATGATCGAGGGGTTAAAGGGGCACTTAGAGAAGATAAGGCCATCGCGGAAAGATTAAATGATTTCTTTGCTTCGGTGTTTACTGAAGAGGATGTTGGGGAGGTACCCGTAATAGAGAAGGTTTTCATGGGTAATGATTCAGATGGACTGAATCAAATCACGGTGAACCTAGAAGATGTGGTAGGCCTGATTGACAAACTGAAGAGTAGTAAATCACCTGGACCGGATGGTATACACCCCAGAGTTCTGAAGGAACTAAAAAATGAAATTTCAGACCTATTAGTAAAAATTTGTAACTTATCATTAAAATGATCCATTGTACCTGAAGACTGGAGGATAGCAAATGTAACCCCAATATTTAAAAAGGGCTCCAGGGGCGATCCGGGAAACTACAGACCGGTTAGCCTGACTTCAGTGCCAGGGAAAATAGTGGAAAGTGTTCTAAACATCAAAATCACAGAACATATAGAAAGACATGGTTTAATGGAACAAAGTCAGCATGGCTTTACCCAGGGCAAGTCTTGCCTCACAAATCTGCTTCACTTTTTTGAAGGAGTTAATAAACATGTGAATAAAGGTGAACCGGTAGATATAGTATACTTGGATTTTCAGAAGGCGTTTGACAAAGTTCCTCATGAGAGGCTTCTAGGAAAAGTAAAAAGTCATGGGATAGGTGGCGATGTCCTTTCGTGGATTGCAAACTGGCTAAAAGACAGGAAACAGAGAGTAGGATTAAATGGGCAATTTTCTCAGTGGAAGGGAGTGGACAGTGGAGTGCCTCAGGGATCTGTATTGAGACCCTTACTGTTCAATATATTTATAAATGATCTGGAAAGAAATACGACGAGTGAGATAATCAAATTTGCAGATGACACAAAATTGTTCAGAGTAGTTAAATCACAAGCAGATTGTGATAAATTGCAGGAAGACATTGTGAGACTGGAAAATTGGGCATCCAAATGGCAGATGAAATTTAATGTGGATAAGTGCAAGGTGATGCATATAGGGAAAAATAACCCATGCTATAATTACACGATGTTGGGTTCCATATTAGGTGCTACAACCCAAGAAAGAGATCTAGGTGTCATAGTGGATAACACATTGAAATCGTTGGTTCAGTGTGCTGCGGCAGTCAAAAAAGCAAACAGAATGTTGGGAATTATTAGAAAAGGAATGATGAATAAAACGGAAAATGTCATAATGCCTCTGTATCGCTCCATGGTGAGACCGCACCTTGAATACTGTGTACAATTCTGGTCGCCGCATCTCAAAAAAGATATAATTGCGATGGAGAAGGTACAGAGAAGGGCTACCAAAATGATAAGGGGAATGGAACAACTCCCCTATGAGGAAAGACTAAAGAGGTTAGGACTTTTCAGCTTGGAGAAGAGACGACTGAGGGGGGATATGATAGAGGTGTTTAAAATCATGAGAGGTCTAGAACGGGTAGATGTGAATCGGTTATTTACTCTTTCGGATAGTAGAAAGACTAGGGGGCACTCCATGAAGTTAGCATGGGGCACATTTAAAACTAATCGGAGAAAGTTCTTTTTTACTCAACGCACAATTAAACTCTGGAATTTGTTGCCAGAGAATGTGGTTCGTGCAGTTAGTATAGCTGTGTTTAAAAAAGGATTGGATAAGTTCTTGGAGGAGAAGTCCATTACCTGCTATTAAGTTCACTTAGAGAATAGCCACTGCCATTAGCAATTGTTACATGGAATAGACTTAGTTTTTGGGTACTTGCCAGGTTCTTATGGCCTGGATTGGCCACTGTTGGAAACAGGATGCTGGGCTTGATGGACCCTTGGTCTGACCCAGTATGGCATTTTCTTATGTTCTTATGTTCTTATGTGCATTTCACTGGAGCAAAAGCACCTATTGTAAAGTGCACATCAGTCTGTCTCATGGTCAAAGTCAGAAACAGCTTAATAGATATTACTGAAATTTGGCATGGGGGATTAGAAGGATAAGATGTTGGAGAATGATCATTTTGGTTTGAATTTGTGCAAATTTATATTTGCTTGACAACTTTTACTGTCAATTTCCATTATGGACTTTCAGTTGGGCTGAGGAAGGCAAATGCACATTTTATGTAGTCCATGTAGAATGCATGCTCAAAATTGTTTCAGACTTCTTGGCGACTGGTGGACATGCTCTGTGCACAGCAGGGAGGAGCAGAATAAACTTTTCTTGCCTGGGTGGATTTGAGACCACTCCTATTTATCAATTTTTATGTCATGTCATCTCCTGCAGCAGCAAGGGAACTTCGAAATAATAAGAGAAAAGGTGGGGAATAAAACAAAAAGTAAATAAACCCGAATATTCCCCTAACATCCAATTATAAACCAGACCGTGAAAAGGATAAAACTTACTATAAAGTGGGGCACAGGTGGACAATCATACAGCAAGGCAATAAAACTAAGACTGTGTTTGTCCCTTATTATGATTGTTCGCCAAATATAACTATAGTCCACACTCTCAGATAGATTTTAAAAGTCCCTATGCATGCCAAAGCTGGGAGATACGTGCAGAAGTTGCCCCTGCGTGTGCCACACAGAATTTAAAAGGCGCGCAAGTACGCACACAAATCAGGAAGTCAAAAAAGGGATGGGGCATGGGTAGGACATGGGCATTCCAGGCCTGTAACCTGAAGTATGTGCACAAGCGTGCACCAGGGTCCCTTACCTCGTAACATTACGTGCTGTGGATGGTGGGTAGGTTTTAAATTTAAAAAGGGCTATTCAGTGGAATTTGAAGGTTCAGGGCTAATAGGGTAAAAGGGAGGCTATCTAGCCAGGGGGATTAGGACGTTGGGAGCCTTTACCTGGGTGAACTGGGAATGGACTGGGGAAACTGGTAATTATGTCAGCACGCATATCTAATAAATTCCCCCCACTTACGTGGTAGAGCTGACATTTGCACGCAAAAGAGTGCATCCACACAAAATTGCATGCACATGTTTGCACATACGGCTGTATTTGCTGTGTTTGTTATTAAATGGCAATGTCCATTCACGCAAGCCAACATATGCGTATACATGTACGCCTGCGCGGCTGTTTAAAAGTTACCGTCCCCATGCATATGTGTATACAATGCCCATTTTTTAGCTGAAATAATGAATTAGTGCCCCTCAAGCAGGCACCTGTAGTGCACCAAAATGTGGCTGTGTCAGACAGTTGACTACGGAGAAAACCCGGGACATTTACATTCTCCAGTAGACTGAGCTAAGTGATCATTTTTTTCTTTGATATTTTTTAATGTTTGTGTCTCACAAAATCCTTTGAGATTGCAGTGTGATTTGAAATGGACATTGTATACCCATTTATGCCCAGCATGTGGACTATGTTTATATCTGGCGAGCAATCATAATAAGGGACACAGTCCCAAATGCTTGGTATTATCACCTTGCTGTATGATTATCCAAATGTTCACCACTTTGTAATAAGTTTTTTAAATTTTTGTTTTGTTCTGTTCGTGAATAAAAAAAAAATACATGCGATATCTGCAAGCAATTAAAAAGTGGAAATATTTCCTTTAAACTAACAGATTTTAATACCTAAAAGTCCAATAAATGGTTATCATATGGAGCTGCCATATAGTGAGATTTCACTTGTGAGTAAATATTAATCCTAGACACCCTTCCTGTATTGAAAACAAGAAAAATCTCTATATTAAAATAAAATACATCATTTTGATGTAAGCATCAGTTGCTCGTATTGTGTTCCATTGCTATGGGCATGGTGTCACAGCTTCTGCCTTCCTGGATTCCACAACAGGATTCCAGATTAGAAATCATAAAACAGAAGAGTCAATGGGGGGAAAAAAAAAAAAAGGACGGCAATCCAGGCGAGGTTTGTTTTCGGCATCCGCCTTCCCTTTTAGACTTGCATGCTCGCAGGCTCGTAGACTGACTCCACAGAGTGGTCTGGCATCCCCCACCCCCACGCCTAGCTTGGTGCCCCAGGCAGTCACCTTTCTTGCTCACCCCCTTGTGACAGCCCTGCAGCTGAGCTGTTGTATCAGTGTCACCATGGTACTGGAGAGTGAGAGAGCTAGAAAGAGGAAGACTGGTAGGGGGAAGTGAAAGTATAAGATGTGGAGATGAGTCAGAGTCAGAGATGGGAGGGAGGGGGGAACAGAGGGCTGAGGGGAAAGAAAGATGGAGAGTTGAGGAGCAATCGGTAAGAAACAGGAGAATGGAGCGGTGAAAAAAAAGGAGATGGATTTTTGTCACACACCCCCCCCTCCCCTTTACAGAGGCTGGGCCCACCAAGGATAGATCCCACCCCCTCAAGGATAGGCCCTACTCCTCTCACACCAAAGGGGGAGGCACCCCTCCAAGGCCAGGGTCCCCCTCTGAGGCCAGATCCATGCTTGAAGCTAGGTCTTCCCCCAAGGACAGACAACCCCAGTTGCATCATCGGCCCACACCAGCCAATAAGACATTTCGAATCGGCCTGTGCAGGCCCAAGGGAAGCAGGGTCTATAGCACAATCAGCATGTGCAGGCCAATTCAATGGAGCTGTAGCCATGCAATGTGGCACATGTAGCCAAGTGAAAAAGTGCACTTTCATCCTATGCACAATACCATGTGCTGGGAAACTCTGTTAAATGTTTTTTGGAGGTGGGGTTTAATTACAATGTAACACTATTATTATTTATAACCTATAAGAAAACACAATAGTAATCCTGGTCCCAAAAAATGTGACCTTAGGTCTGTATAGATGTGACCCTTAACCTCTATCCAACTGATTAGTCATCGCTACCTTGTTATGCAGAAGGGGTTGAAGAGGGAATGTGTGCCTTTAAACTGTGTTGATATCAAGCCTCTTTTGCTTTTATTTAATTATATGATTTGTGATTTTATTAAACTAATAAGATTCTAGATCCCAATAACAGCAAAGAAGATTCCTTCCACTGCCAGGCAGAACCATTGCCAAAATCACACTCAGAACCTCTACAGCAGACCAATCATGCCACAATAGCCTTAATATTCAAGACTAAGCTTACTGCAGGCATGTGACTCCTGCTAGCTAAAGCCCTTTGCACAACAGGCTTCTTTCCCCACAGCTGGCTGACCTAATTGCCCACTTTCAAAACTGTTCACTGCCTAGTCTCTCATTAGATTTTGTTTGCCATAAGACCAACAATTCAGCTGTTAGGTTTTCTAATCCAATCTCTTTCATTTCCTGGGATCAGTAGTTACCCCGCTTTGGAGGACACTGCCAGGCCTGATTACATTTCCAGTGAGTAATGTCTGTATGTAATTTGAAGCACTAGATCCTCCCTCCCTCCCACTCCTTGCTCTACCCAGACAGTATAGGTGTAGTTTGTGCTGGGAGAGGTGAGCATAGGCGGACAGTGGCCTCATAAATAAATGCTCCAGGTAAGTCAGTCCCCTTACCCCCTACAAAAATGACTTCCCTAGTCCTTCCCCCACATCTATGCCAATCACGTCTCTGCAAGTTCCATATCTGGAATTGGGAGGGAGGGGTGCATCAGCTTTTGCTCATCAGCTTCCCCTCCCAATCCCGCCACCACACCCAAACCCATACCCATATATTCTTTATCTTCCCCCACTCTGTCCCCAAGCCATACCTCAGTACTGTCCCTCTTCTCTGGCCTCAGGAGTAACCCCAGTATGCACACTTCCCTAGCTATAGGCACACAAAACTTGGGCAAAGAATCTCATTCAGCAGAAAACAGCCCTCTGTTTCTTGCCCCAGACTCTCTGCTGTCAGGTTAGCCTACAGGGTGGAAGAGGAGCTGGGTGAGACAGAAGCTAGAGCTCCCTAATTCACGGGCCGATACAGTACACTGCGCTCAGATGGAGCACACTGTTAGCTGGCATTTGAATGTGCATTTTGGACGCGCTAGCTTTACCCCTTATTCAGTAAAGGGTAATAGTGCGTCCAACCCCCCCAAACCTAATAGCGCCTGCAACATGCAAATGCATGTTGATGGCCCTATTAGGTATTCCCGTGCAATTCAGAAAGCAAAATGTACAGCCAAGCCGCACATTTTGCTTTCAGAAATTAGCGCCTACCCAAAGGTAGGCGCTAATTTCTCCGGGCACCGGGAAAGTGCACAGAAAAGCAGTAAAAACTGCTTTTCTGTGCACCCTCCAACTTAATATCATGGCGATATTAAGTCGGAGGTCCCAAAAGTTTAAAAAAGTAAAAAATTTAAAAAAAAAAAAAATTAAAATGGGCCAGCGGCTGTTGGGTCGAAAACCGGATGCTTAATTTTGCAGGTGTCCGGTTTCCGAGCCCGTGGCTGTCAGCGGGCTCGAGAACTGACGCCGGCAAAATTGAGCGTCGGCTGTCAAACCCACTGACAGCCGCCGCTTCCGTCAAAAAAGAGGTGCTAGGGACACGCTAGTGTCCCTAGCGCTCTTTTTACCGCTGGGCCTAATTTAAATAAATTAAGACACTGTATCGCGCGCACAGGAGAGTGGCCCGCTCTCCCACGTTTTTACTGTATCGGCCCGCTAGTCCCTTCCCTCCTGTCTTGCAGGGAAGGGAGGGGAAAAGTTTGGAGTGGACAAAGTAGAACAGAGCAAGGAAGAGCTAGAAGGGCACTCTTCTAGCAGTGGTGCCTATGTCCCAGACCATATTGGTCATAGGCTGGCTAGGGTTCTGCAATTCAAAGTCAATTATCAGTCTGCATAGGCCCAATGGGGGCAGGAACTGCAGGAAAAAAAAAAGCATGCATTACTGGCTGACCCACCCCTTGAGGAATCAAACAGTAAGTCACACCGCTCGGCCTAGGGTGGGGGGAGAATGGAGAGTTGAGAAGCATTGAACTGAGTAGGAGGAGGGAGAGAGAGAGCTGTGGAGAGCTGTACCCTACCCAGCTGTACCCTACCCAGCTGTACCCTACCCTACCCAGCTGTACCCTACCCAGCTTTCCCTCCCTTGTGGGAGGGAAAGCTGGGTAGGGTAGAAACTAGGGAGGAAGGGAGATAGAACTGAGGAGCTAAGTTTTGGTGGGGAAGGAAGGAGGGAGAGAAAGAAAGCAGGGGGAGAGAGAGAGAAACAGCTGGCAAGACTTTTTGAGCCCTGGGAGATAAAGATTTTAACCTGGAGGAAGGAGGGAGAGAGATTTGGGGGAGGGTTAAATTTAGGGGGGGGGGGGAGAGAAAGCTGTTGGGCTTGAACCTGGGGGAGGGATAGAGAGCTACATAGGGTTGTTTTTTTGTTTTTATTGATTAATATTCCATTTTTTGGCACTTCATAGTTTTTCCCTATCCTCAGAGGGTTTACAGTCTAAGGGCTTAATTTACTAAGGCTTTTCTCTCATTCTGTGTCTATTGGAAAAATGCTTAGTAAATGAGGCCCTAAGGGGGACATTTACTAAGCATTTTCCCCAGATACACAGAATGGGAACGATCCTTTAGTAAATATAGACTTAAGTTTGTACCTGAGGCAATGGAGGGAAAATGACTTGCCCAAGGTCACAAGGGTTGAGTTTTGGGTGGGGGTGGGAGTGAGAGCTGGGCAAGCGGGGGCTGGGGAAGGGAGGGACAGCTGGGAGAGTGAGGGAGTGGCAGAGGGAAAGAAGATCTGGGTGATCCTGGTTCTGGATGGGGGAAGAATGGGAAAAGGGGGTGATGAACAGGGGTGGAGGAGGAGAAATGAGGGCAGGAGAGAGAAGAAGCTGCCGGACATAGTACGAAGGGAAAAGTGGATCAGGGGATACTAGTGCTGAGCAGAGGGCTGTGGAGAAGGGGGTGGCAGGCTGAGAAAGAGAGTGGGGAGTGAAGGCAGGGGAGAAGGCAGAAGTCACTGGGAAAGAGAGTGGGGAGTGAAGGCAGGGGAGAAGGCAGAAGTCACTGGGAAAGAGAGTGGGGAGTGAAGGCAGGGGAGAAGGTAGAAGTCACTGGGAAAGAGAGTGGGGAGTGAAGGCAGGGGAGAAGGCAGAAGTCGCTGGGAAAGAGAGTGGGGAGTGAAGGCAGGGGAGAAGGCAGAAGTCACTGGGAAAGAGAGAGGGGAATGAAGGCAGGGGAGAAGGCAGAAGTCACTGGGAAAGAGAGTGGGGAGTGAAGGCAGGGGAGAAGGCAGAAGTCACTGGGAAAGAGAGTGGGGAGTGAAGGCAGGGGAGAAGGTAGAAGTCACTGGGAAAGAGAGTGGGGAGTGAAGGCAGGGGAGAAGGCAGAAGTCGCTGGGAAAGAGAGTGGGGAGTGAAGGCAGGGGAGAAGGCAGAAGTCACTGGGAAAGAGAGAGGGGAATGAAGGCAGGGGAGAAGGCAGAAGTCGCTGAGAAAGAGAGTGGGGAGTGAAGGCAGGGGAGAAGGCAGAAGTCGCTGGGAAAGAGAGTGGGGAGTGAAGGCAGGGGAGAAGGCAGAAGTCACTGGGAAAGAGAGTGGGGAGTGAAGGCAGGGGAGAAGGCAGAAGTCGCTGAGAAAGAGAGTGGGGAGTGAAGGCAGGGGAGAAGGCAGAAGTCGCTGGGAAAGAGAGTGGGGAGTGAAGGCAGGGGAGAAGGTAGAAGTCACTGGGAAAGAGAGTGGGGAGTGAAGGCAGGGGAGAAGGCAGAAGTCACTGGGAAAGAGAGTGGGGAGTGAAGGCAGGGGAGAAGGCAGAAGTCACTGGGAAAGAGAGTGGGGAGTGAAGGCAGGGGAGAAGGCAGAAGTCACTGGGAAAGAGAGTGGGGAGTGAAGGCAGGGGAGAAGGCAGAAGTCGCTGAGAAAGAGAGTGGGGAGTGAAGGCAGGGGAGAAGGCAGAAGTCACTGGGAAAGAGAGTGGGGAGTGAAGGCAGGGGAGAAGGTAGAAGTCACTGGGAAAGAGAGTGGGGAGTGAAGGCAGGGGAGAAGGCAGAAGTCGCTGGGAAAGAGAGTGGGGAGTGAAGGCAGGGGAGAAGGCAGAAGTCGCTGGGAAAGAGAGTGGGGAGTGAAGGCAGGGGAGAAGGCAGAAGTCACTGGGAAAGAGAGTGGGGAGTGAAGGCAGGGGAGAAGGCAAAAGTCGCTGGGAAAGAGAGTGGGGAGTGAAGGCAGGGGAGAAGGCAGAAGTCACTGGGAAAGAGAGTGGGGAGTGAAGGCAGGGGAGAAGGCAGAGGTTGCTGGTAAAGAGTGGGGAGTGAAGGCAGGGGAGAAGGCAGAAGTCACTGGGAAAGAGAGAGGGGAATGAAGGCAGGGGAGAAGGCAGAGGTTGCTGGTAAAGAGTGGGGAGTGAAGGCAGGGGAGAAGGCAGAAGTCACTGGGAAAGAGAGTGGGGAGTGAAGGCAGGGGAGAAGGCAGAAGTCGCTGGGAAAGAGAGAGGGGAATGAAGGCAGGGGAGAAGGCAAAAGTTGTTGGTAAAGAGTGGGGAGAGAAGGCAGGGGAGAAGGCAGAAGTTGCTGGGAAAGAGAGTGGGGAGTGAAGGCAGGGGAGAAGGCAGAAGTCGCTGGGAAAGAGAGAGGGGAATGAAGGCAGGGGAGAAGGCAAAAGTTGTTGGTAAAGAGTGGGGAGTGAAGGCAGGGGAGAAGGCAGAAGTTGCTGGACACAAGTGTGTAGGGTGAGGAGAATGGGGGGCATGGAGAGAGGGAGATGCTGCTGGGAACAATTTGCTAACGGAAAGAGAGAGTTGGGGGCATACTGGTGCTGGGCAGAGTGAAGGAAGGGAAAAAGGGGATGGCCATACTGGTGGTCTTGCCCTCAATGTTGTTTTTGATGGGGGTAGGAGGTGGTATTGGAGCCATTGAACCCCCATATTGATTTTGTGGGGGAACAGGAGGTGCAGTTGGTACCACTGAGCCCCCAGTGTTGCTTTTAGGGGACAGAAGGTGTTATACTGGAACCATTGAGCCCCTGATGTTTTTGTGGGGGATAGGAGATGTTATGTTGGGCAACCAAGCCCCTGTTTTAGTGGTGAACTGGAGGTAGTGCTGGGGTCACCGAGCCCCTGATGTTGCTTGTATGTGGAGGGTATAAAGTGGTGAATCCTCTCCTGTGAACATTACTGCACACTAGGGATGTGAATCGTGTCCTCGATCGTCTTAACGATCGATTTCGGCTGGGAGGGGGAGGGAATCGTATTGTTGCTGTTTGGGGGGGTAAAATATCGTGAAAAATCGTGAAAAATCTAAAAATCTAAAAATCGCAAAACCGGCACATTAAAACCCCCTAAAACCCACCCCCGACCCTTTAAATTAAATCCCCCACCCTCCCGAACCCCCCCCCCAAATGAGTTAAATAACCTGCGGGTCCAGCAGCGGTCCGGAACGGCAGCGGTCCGGAACGGGCTCCTGCTCCTGAATCTTGTTGTCTTCAGCCGGCGCCATTTTCCAAAATGGCGCCGAAAAATGGCGGCGGCCATAGACGAACACGATTGGACGGCAGGAGGTCCTTCCGGACCCCCGCTGGACTTTTGGCAAGTCTCGTGGGGGTCAGGAGGCCCCCCACAAGCTGGCCAAAAGTTCCTGGAGGTCCAGCGGGGGTCAGGGAGCGATTTCCCGCCGCGAATCGTTTTCGTACGGAAAATGGCGCCGGCAGGAGATCGACTGCAGGAGGTCGTTCAGCGAGGGTTCCGGTGCCTCGCTGAACAACCTCCTGCAGTCGATCTCCTGCCGGCGCCATTTTCCGTACGAAAACGATTCGCGGCGGGAAATCGCTCCCTGACCCCCGCTGGACCTCCAGGAACTTTTGGCCAGCTTGTGGGGGGCCTCCTGACCCCCACGAGACTTGCCAAAAGTCCAGCGGGGGTCCGGAAGGACCTCCTGCCGTCCAATCGTGTTCGTCTATGGCCGCCGCCATTTTTCGGCGCCATTTTGGAAAATGGCGCCGGCTGAAGACAACAAGATTCAGGAGCAGGAGCCCGTTCCGGACCGCTGCCGTTCCGGACCGCCGCTGGACCCGCAGGTTATTTAACTCATTTGGGGGGGGTTCGGGAGGGTGGGGGATTTAATTTAAAGGGTCGGGGATGGGTTTTAGGGGGTTTTAGTGTGCCGGCTCACGATTCTAACAATTTATAACGATAAATCGTTAGAATCTCTATTGTATTGTGTTCCATAACGGTTTAAGACGATATTAAAATTATCGGACGATAATTTTAATCGTCCTAAAACGATTCACATCCCTACTGCACACCCATGCCCCAGACCTTTCAACTTCTCCAAACTCCTATGCCCCAGGCCACAAGATCTGAAATTTGTCAAAAGCCGGAGGAAAATTGTATCCCTTCTGTCAGACCAGGCACCAAAATCAAAATGTTAAAAGCACTAACAGGAGGCAGTGTTCCCTCTAAACTGCGCAAATGTGTGTGCGTACACAGGTTGTGGACCCCGCGTTCACAGCAAAACATAGCATGCATAAGAAATCCAACATTATTTGCATTATACTGGCTCGAAGTGCGCAAATTTGATCGTGGCTTATAAAAAGTTGCACACACAGAATATTTTTGTGCACTGGTCTTTCGAAACTTTGAGGGAACACTGTTAGGAGGGAAACCGGCTTTCTCCTGTCTCTGAAAATGTTGAGGCCTGTGGACTGGGTCGTGGGGGTTTGTTGGGGATAGGGTGGGAGGGAGGAGGTCAGGGGCCCGCTGGCTTCCAGGAAGCCATCACAGGATGTTCCCACAGTGCGTGTGTTTGCTTCTTCACCAGGTGGAAGTTTTCCTGCGCTGTTTCTTTTTTTTTTTTTCACTTTGGTCCATTTAGCTGTGGAAAATCCAAGCTGCTGAAAACATCATTATTGATGGTTTTGTTGTCATCAACAAAGCCGTGCTACATCTCATTAGCTTGGTCCACTGGGTGTTAAAATGTGTTAGAACTGATTGGTAACCCACACCACCCTGTCAGTTCTGATACGGATTATAAAATATGTAACGGTCCCCACAGTCACATTACCAGTAAGGCCTGGGAGAGTCCCTATTCTAGATGGTGCAATATAGGTTAGTTAAGGGTGAGGATACCTTTTGAGAGTGCTGGAATGGCCATCCCCCTTGGAGGTGTTTTAAGCTGCTCTCTCCAGAGTCTGTGGACAGTCCCTTTTGGTTTGCTTCAGGTTAGAAGGTTGTAGGAGCTGTTTTTTGTTTTTCCATTGGATTTTCAGGCCCAATCAGAAAAACCAGGCTCACCCAGCCTGAGGATCCTGATCGGGGTTGGGAGGGTATTCCTTCGAGTCTATTCTCTGGCTGGTGGAGATATCCCTCTAGGTTCTGAATATTTTATTCTGTAGGAAGCTTGGTGGAACCCCTAGACACTGCTTGGGGAGAGGAAAGGGGGAACCCTGACCCTGGGAATTGCAGGCTAGGGAAGCCCTTCTGCACTTGTGCGAAGTCAGAGGAAGGTGGTGATCTGGTGCCAGGACCTTCCGGTGGTAAGTTTATTTGAAAGGGGAAAGACTTTGTTTTTTAACCTTAGGTGAAAGAGTTTGCCTGCCCCTTCATACCTGAGAGGAACACCAAAAGCTGCTGTTCTTAGGAGGATCCCTCCCATCTAGGATCCGAAGGACAAGGAACAAGAAAAGGGAACTAATCAAAATGTAAAAGCTTTTTTGACATCCTCTGTAATTTTCGTCCCTGGGGGGAGAGAGGGATTTTGAACTCTCTATGCCCGGGTTCATGGTGGGGGTTCTCTCTGCCACACTAACAGTGCACTCAGCTAAGCGCACTGGTTAACCCTTGGTTGGTCACTCATTTTGGACGCGTGTCCACAACCCCTTATGCTATAAGGGGATTAACGCATCCAAATCGCGTGTCCAACTCCCTGCGAAGCTAATAGAGCTCATCACATGTAAATTCATGTTGATGAGGCTATTAGCTATTCAGCCCCCCCCCATGCAAAATTTTATTTATTTATTTATTTATTTATTTGTTGAGGCTTTTATATACCGACTTTCTTGATACAAATCAAATCAACTCGGTTTACAATGAACTAAGCAGAATATAAAAATTAACCAATCAACAAGAGATACGGAGCATACAGTTATATATATATATATATATATGCGCTCAATGGGGTAGATTTTCAAAAAATGTGAATAGGCGTACTTTTGCTGGCGCATCAGGCGCCAGCAAAAATACGCTGGATTTTAGTAGATACGCGCGGAGCCGCACGTATCCACTAAAATCCTGGATCGGCGCGCGCAAGGCTATGAATTCTGTATAGCCGGTGCACGCCAAGCCGCGCAGCCTACCCCCGTTCCCTCCAAGGCCGCTCCGAAATCGGAGCGGCCTTGGAGGGAATCCTCTAACGCCCTCCCCTCACCTTCCCCTACCTAACCCACCCGCCCGGCCCTGTCTACACCCCCCCCTTACCTTTCTCCGGGGCTTTACGCCTCCCGGAGGGAGAAGTAAATCCCCGCGCGCCAGCGGGCCTGTTGCGCGCCGGGATGCGACCTGGGGGCGGGTACGGAGGGCGCGGCCACGCCCCTGGACCGCCCCGGGCCGTAGCCACGCCCCCATACCTGCCCCCAAAACGCTGCCGACACGCCCCCTAAACGCCGCGATGACCGGGCCCGCCCCCGACACGCCCCCCTCGGAGAACCCCGGGACTTACGCGAGTCCCGGGGCTCTGCGCGCGCCGGTAGGCCTATGTAAAATAGGCTCACCGGCGCGCAGGGCCCTGCTCGCCTAAATCCGCCCGGTTTTGGGCGGATTTAGGCGAGCAGGGCTCTGAAAATCTGCCCCAATGCGCACATTTCTATCCTCAGAAATGAACGCCTACCCGAGCGGCTCCAAAAAGTGTACAGATATTAAGTCAGAGGAACAAAAAGGAGAATGTTTAAAAAAAAAAATTTTTTTAAGTGTGTAGGCGGTCATACAGGTTAGGAAAACGGATGCTTGTAAAATTGAGCATCTGTTTTCCTAACCCGCCGAGGAGGCACTAGGAGCACACAATTTCCCCTAGCCCTTTCTTTTTACCAAAGCAGCTGATATAATTTAAATTGGGCACCCCGGAGAGGTTGCTATCAATCATGAGTGCCCGTCTTCCCCGTGTCTGTAAGGGCGTACCTTGTTCACCTGGGGTCTTCATTATTCCAGACCCTGGAGAGTGGAGATGGCCTGCAAGGAAAACTCCAGCACAGATTGAGAGAAGCTGTCATCAAATCACGATCCTGTGGTACTAAGGACTAAGCGGCTTGGGCCAATACTCACTTTCTTACCCTTGGTAAACTTTTGGTTTAGAACTTTAGATAGTGATACTATAAGGAGTCTGGAGTGGTATTTTTGGGACCTATAGCCCACAGTGGGAAGATGAAAGTGTGTGCTCCTCTTCCAGGGATATAAAGAATTTCCAACCACCTTTATAACTGGGGGCCCTATAAGGAAGGCCTCCTCCCCCCATTAAGAACTCATACCTTGTGGAAAAAGAGACATTGCTGGAGCTAGTCAGGGTTCCAGCACCAAAGACAAAGAGCCATGCTCAAATTCTTTTAATGCTCCATCGTGTGTGGCTCGCTCCCGGAGGTGGGGTTATAGATAGATCCTTAAATTTACATTAAAGCAGGAAAAGATATAGTCTATAGATGGGAAACAAAGCTTAACAAATGATAGTTAACTAAAACGGGAGTTAAAAAGACATTTG
The DNA here is from genome assembly GCF_901001135.1 of Rhinatrema bivittatum. NCBI lineage: Eukaryota > Metazoa > Chordata > Amphibia > Gymnophiona > Rhinatrematidae > Rhinatrema > Rhinatrema bivittatum. The sequence goes on from NC_042627.1 coordinate 31,593,012, forward strand.
AATCAAATATGCAATGAAATATTAATGCATCCATCACTATTTTCTAAAAGGCACGACAACACCCTTTTTTTTTTTTTTAATAGAGCAGCTAGCTATATTTAAGATGCATTGCCCTTCATGGAAAACAATCAATGCCTTTGCTTGAGCTGCCCTTGGCTTGTGCCTGCTGCACTGTAGCACAAAAGCCTTGACACGCCCGTTGAACGCTTCCTGAGCATTGTTCTTAACTCTATGCACCATAAATCCCGGTACAGGATATTGGGCTTGGTAGCATTGTGCCATATTTATGAATCAGAAGCTGATTCAGCTTGCGTGGTGGTGAGTAGGGCGAGGCTATTTGTCGTGGACGGCGGTGGGATAACTGTGCAGCATTTCAGCCATTTCCCCAAGGTACCCCGCTGCGTATGTGGCCAGTGAGCTCAAAGGGCGTTCTCGATGGGGAGGGTGGAGAGATCGAGCCACGGGGCGTGGCTTCCAAGGGAGGGGGTGGGGTTAAGGGCACGGCTGGGCGGAACCAGGGAAGCCTTTGGAAAATGTCAGGGTGGCGAACTACAAAAGCCACACCCGCAGTGGGCTCTCTTTCTACTGTCTATCTCCCTCTCCTGCTTGAGGACCTTGTGCAGTTCCAGCTGCAGCTACCCCGCTGCCTGCCCAGGTAAGAGCGGCTCTCCCACGCCCTGCAGCCTTTCATTGTAGCATCTCACAGGCGCGCCTTGCTGGAAGGCATCTACTAACCGGCCAAAGTTACTTACAATTAAGTAGAGGATAGTTTCCTTCGTGCTGCTCGCCTACAAGTTCATGTTTCAGCTTTCAGCTTGGCATCTGCCCTTAATGTTAAGAAACAAAACAAAAACCCCTGCGGAAATTCAACTGTGTAAATTTTAGACAACTCAGCTGTACTAGTAAGCTGCCTGCAAACGTGCTCCCTTTTCCCTCTGATCCTTCGGAAACACCGTTCACAGCTGGGTATTACTGTAATAGCTTTAATATGGCACAGTATGTGTCTAAATATGCTACCGTCATATGCATGGAAAAAAAGATTACCGGGAGAATACTAACTTTAATTGTGGCGTTACAGTGCGTGTCGAAATGGGGATTAGTTTATTGTAGACCTTTTCCAGTATTCTGAATGGACTCGTACCTGAGAAGGAAAGACACTGATGTTACAGTAAGCAAGATAAAATGGCAGCGAGTTGGCAAAATTTATAGTGGATAGAAAATTAGTAGGCCAGCCAAATAGCACTGCTAAATGTAATAAACTGAGTAATTGTAATGCAAAAAATTGAACTAGAAACAAGAATACTTTATACAAAAAAACAAAACTCACTTTTTCATAGAATAATGCAGTGCATTAAGAAAGTGGGTACATTAAAAAAAAACAAAGACATTGCATTATTTTCGTTAGCCAATTAGTGGTTGAATTGTTTCAGAAACTCTTTGTACTGTTAATGCATACTGTCACAATACTGTATCTGATTTTAATGGAAAACAGATTGTATTTAACCTTGTGGCTTTTGGGGTGTGGTAGATGAATTCCCACCCAGTCCTATCGCGCTAAACCTCCATAAGAATCTTTTTTTTCAGCTATTCATGATTGCAGAGGACTAAGTCCACTCTTTCAGAAAAATGAATACTCTACATAATATTTATAGTACTATAATTTACTGGGCACCTCCCTGTTTTAAAGCGCTAGTACTAACTAGAGGCTTCAAAATATTGAAGTTTAGTTTTTTGTCCTCTGTGCTGGTTCAGAGTTGGTTATTTCTTGCTTGCCTTTCTGTCCTAATGAGATTTTTTAAATATTTTTTTATTTGATTTTCAGTTGTGTGACGTTTTTTTCTTTTTTTGGATGGGAGGTTTAATCCTCCTGCATTGGCTATGGTCCAAATGGGTTTGTGTCCTAAATGGGATTGGGTGGCAGCTGTAAACCTCTTGTATAGTACAGGCTTGCAATCTTGGCCACAAAGGCCACCAGGCTTTTTTTTTTCCAGCCGGTACTTGCTGGTACTCTGTCAGCACCATTTTTCCAGAAAGAAAGCATTGGATGCGATTGGCCTCAATTGATGGCTCAGAGTCTGCCCTTGATTGTACCCAAAAAGGTAAAGAGAAGGTGTGCACTTTTTTTTTTTTTTTAAATTACAGCCATATGCTTTTTAAAAACCTTCTTTCCTCATTGTTTGTACTAATGGAGGAGTAGGCTAGTGATTAGACCAGCAAGCTACAAACCAGGAAAGCCATAGTTCCAACATCACAAGGAGTGGCAGTGATGATTTGGAATCACTTTACCCTCCATTGTCTAAAACTTAGATTGTGAGCCTCTGGGGATAGGGAAATAGTTAAGTGCTAGAATGCAGTCTGCATTGAAGTGGGAGAAAGATAGAATAGTAATAAAAATAATCCAGCTTCATCTGTATGATTGTGATGACTTCTGATAAGCATCACACTTAATGTTGGTTTTTTTTTTTTTAGATGCATAATGGTGCAACTGGCTAATTCACCTCAGAAATTAAGAACTAAAATAGTATCATTAACCTCTCCCTTTTTGTTCCTATTCTTTTTTTTTTCCATAAATACTTATATTTTATTAATATTGCTGCTTTAAAACTCATGTTGGCTTGTTCAACAGTAGAAATTTAATGGTGCCATGCTTTGCTTTTTTTTGTGTGTGACTGTGCCTAGTTTGACTTATTCAGTGTATATGCACCATAAGCAACTTTACGTTGTAAGCCAGTTAGTCTCCAGCACTGGATGGCTTGCGGTGCAGAATACTAGTTCCAGTGCCTTCCATAATCTTTTAGCTCTGACCTTATATAAATCACCCTGCATTTGGAGGCCGCTAACCACTTATCAAGCTCTTTGTAAACTCAGTCACAGATTTAATTTGTGTGGTTTTTTTGAGTGGTTGTGAAAGGGAGTGGTTTCAACTAGGTCTGTTGGCAGGAAGGTTCAGACCGAGGCTGCCTACAGAAAGGCAAGATTAAAGCAAACTTTTTAATTTAAGAGAACGTGTTGATGCATGTGTCCATGACTATTCCCAAACTCACTGGTTCAGTGTTCCTCGGTCTGCTGCTGTTAGTGAGAATGACTTCACTGTCCTGGAGCCAGAGCGCATTTAGCAAGCTGTGACTAGAGCATTGTTGCCTGCTTCCAAATCCTGCAGCGTTTGCCTAATATTCTCCGCCTTCCCTGGTTGGACTCTTTTAACTCTCCAGTGATAAGTTTCACATTGGGTTCTCAGTTGCTAGGGGCTCAACTTATGTTGCATTTCCAAAAACATTCTTGTCCCCATGTACAAAAGGGCGTGTTTGCTAAGTAACCGAAGGCTGTAAATGTTTTGTGGTTTAGCCAGGCTGCTATTAATGTGCCTTTTTATTCATTTGCAGAGCGGATCTAGAAATAACCTTCAATTGTTTTAGTTTGATGGATTTATATTCTGCTTTTCAGGTACTTTACTTACTACAACTTGAAGTTGGCTGATTGTGAAAGAGCATTTTTATTCTATAGTAGGCACAGTCAGATTTCAGGAATTTCAGCCTCTAGGAGATTTTGTTTCAGTTTACAAAAAGCAGATTAAGTGACAAAGTAGTTGCATTTACGGTTTTTGAAACACAGGATTCATTTTCCAGTCTCATACTATTACACTGCAGCTAATGTTACTTGGTTCTTTGTAATTCTTTTACCCAGCAAATGCAGACATTGGCCGTCAAACACAGCCTCATTTTAACTGCTTTTATATTATAGCCATGATTTTATGCTGTGTTAGTGTTTTTGTTTCATCAAACAATCATTAAAAAATGTGATCCTGTTCATTCCACTAACTACACTTCTAAATGAGACCTTTTTAGGTTTTCTACAAGCAGTCTCTCTCTGAGCCTTCTTTGCTTTACCTCTGCAGCCACTCCTCACTTTTGAGTCTAAGGCAGTTAATGGGAGAGGAGGAGCCCAGGCCAGTTCCCTCTCCCTAAGACATTAATTATTTCTTATCATACAGAAGAGCCTCCCATGTTCAGGCACTGGAATTTTCTCTTTCCTTTCTCCACCCACATCTGGCTTCTTTCTTCATGTTCTGTGGTCTGTCTGATTCATCCTTCACTGGTACAGAAGAGCACCACTACTTCATGTCAGGTTTTGTTTTTTTTTTGCTGCAGCCCCTCTTCATGTCTGAGGAAAAAGTGCTCAAGGCAGCAAGTAATGCAAAGAACGTCTCAAATAATTCTACTGGCACTTAAAATAGGGGAAACTTTTTTTTTTTTTTTTTTTTTTTATAGAGTTTGCATTTTCTCATTCTGAGTACTATTTAATTCCCGAGCAACTATTAAGCACAGACTCCTTAGCCACTCCCATTATTATGAATCTTGGTAAAATGAGGTGCTGCTGATTTATCTGAGCCCATGAAGGTATTGTACTGATACATGTGCAGTAGGCACATCCAAGAATGATGTCATGAAAGGAGATTTGTAATGATGGGGCAGGGTGTGCCAGTAACAACATGCACGACTTTTTTATGATAAGCATTAAAAAAAACATACAAAATAAACTGTACTGGGGGAAGGGGGCTGGAGAGAAAATGGACCTAGGAAGAGACAGGTAAATTGATATTTTGAAGAATCATGCTACTATTGTCTTTTAAAACAAAGCTGTATACTATGCTTTTGTCAATTGTGAAATAAGCAATACTGACCAATCATACAGAGTACCTGAAAGTAATTCACTTTGAAGTGCCTGAAAAGTGGAATATAAATATAATAATACTCCTAGAAACGTGGCAAATGATGGAAGATAAACATACTTGGGCCTATCTAGTCTACCCAATAAGGACTTGGAAGTTCTTTACCCTGCTGTGAATTTGATTATCGCTGTGACTTATGTAAGGGATGTGCATTCATTTTGAACACAAAGACAAAACGCAACAAATGAGACCATTTTTGGTTCATGCAAATGATACAAAGCAAAAATTAGCCTTGGACGAAAATACCTTCACATTTTCAGGTATCTTCATATTCAGGCTTCTGGGTCCTATCGCCTAGGCCCTGTTCTAATGTGGGGCTCAGACACTGCCCAGTCATATCACTAAGTCCAGGTTTGATGCCAGAGCCCAGCTAAGGCCATTCCTGGTCTCTGAAGCTTGGGCCTGTGCCCTAGTCACAGAGGCACCAGGCCTGACGCCAGAGCCCTGGGCCCAGAAGCCGGCTTCTGGCATGATCTGGTGACTAAAAATGATATCTTCCACCATTACATCACTGCGGTGCCATTTTGTTTCCTCATTGACTTCATTATAAAACAAATTAATAATCTTTTTTTCTATCTTTATACTAAAACAAATGGTAATGCTCATGAAACAAATTAACAAACCAAAACATTTTTTCCCTGTGCACATCTCTAGTAAATTGCAGTTGCTGACTTAAATTGATTGTAATATGTTTTGAGGCCATTCTTGGTAAAAGGTGGAATATCAAATGTCTTTCCTCTCACTACTTTGTAACTAGCGATCCTCTATGCTTATCACATGCATGTTTTCAATTCTCTTACCATTTTGTTTCCATCATCTCCACTAGGAGGTTCTTTCATGCATACACCACCCTTTCTATGACCAAGGACATTCACTAATGCGTCTGCCTCCAGAGATCAAGATGAATTGCTGGGGCATTGCTTAAAATTGACTTGGTACTAAAATATTATTGAAGGAGTCACCTTGAATTACTGCATAGAGGGCACAGGGGGTTTTTTTTTTTTTTTTTTTTTTTAATTCATATATTTGTATTGTGATGGGATAATGCTTCAGCACATTACTTAACAGTACAATTGCCCTCTTTAAAGCATTCAAGTCAAGTAAACATTTGAACAGTTTCAGAAATTCATTGAAGACCCTCTTATTTAGAGAGGCCTTGTTTGCTTTTGTTTTATGTTGACTTTTTCTACTTAGCATGTTTTTATCATTATAAGCAGAATATACATTTTAAAATTCTGTAATCCATAGGGATGTGCTTTCGTTTGAAATGAATGCACAAAATGGGATGAATGATGCTATTTTCCATGTTCCAAATGAAACAAACTAAAAATGGCCACTCACAGAAATACCCCACAATCTTTTTGTAATTTTTTTTCCCACAAAAAGGGCCTCCTCCTACCTGGCTGGACTTCCCTGGGCCTCTGACCTCAATTTCTGATAAATAATTTCCGGGTCGTGGGAACTCCACTGTTTGGGCCACATTTTAAATCTATGAAGGGCAGGGCAAGAGTGACTGGGCATCTCTCCTCTCCCTTGGACTTTGTAGCCCAACAGATGAGGTAAGTTGGGGCCATGTCACTTCAGCTCCTGTCTGTTATGTTATATGGCTGTACAAATAATGGTGCTGACCATAGCTCAGTGACGTCACTTTGGTGTTTGTCTGCATGGCCAGTGTCCCTTTTTTTTTTTTTTTAAATCTATGGAAGGCAGAACAGGAGCAAGTAGGGATCTGTCTTGCCCTTGGAAATTTGTGGCCCTACAGATAAGGTAATTTGGCCATGTGGAGGTCACTGGCCCTGTAAATGATCGACAGGGAAGAGTGTGGGTCAGGCCTCTGCTGGACCTGGTAGACCACAACCAGGTAAGCCCCAGACCCTGTGGATATCTTCAGGCAGTTGGAAGGACTTTTTTTTTTTTTTTTTTTTTTTTTTTTTGGGGGGGGGGGGGGGGGGGGAAGCGGTTTGATGTGTATTTTTGGTTTGAGAAACCAAACCAAAAACAAAATCATTAAAGAAACTGAAAAATGCCAATCCCCCGCCCATTCAAAACAAAGTTAACTAAATTATTTATGGGCTGCACAGCCTTAATCTGTTACATGAAAATCAATTAAATGTATCAAATGTTCTTCATTTTTTATTAACTTTGGGACTAGCTAAGGGCCGGACTTCTCCCATGCTGTGTATATTTGGAGGTAGGGAAGCTTAAGTCCTAAATGAGACCTCTTTATTAGGCAGCACATCCTACAGTCTGTGTTTTCTTCTTGCTATCAGTGCTGTGAGCTAATGATCAATATGTGCATGCAGTTCAGTCTGAGACTTGTTTAACACTGAGGGAGGCAACTTTCAAACTGCCTGGGTGCAAAGTCCATGGGTGCTTTGTACCTGCAGACCTTGTACCTTATTTTCAAAAGAAAAATATGCACATTTTCCATTTTGCACTGTCATGGGTATAAAACACCTGTTGACTCTACATCTGCTTCTTCTGGAAGCTTCTTGAGGTAAAATTTCTATGGAAAATGTGTGCTGAGTTCTCAAAAACAATCTGTGTGTTTAGTTTTTTTTTAGTTTAATTTTCTGATACTCCCCTCCAAAAAGCTTCCCCTCAATCTGGCTAAAAGAGCATGTGTTAGGAAACCCCGTGTGAACTTTAGCAAGGCTGGATGAGAGAAATCTTTCAGACCACCAATATATCCTCGTCGAGCGTGGTTTTTTCTGACTAAATGGATTTGAAATAATTGCCCTCTGAATTGTGGTGCATGTGTGGAGCTTTGCAATACTATTGAAGACTAGCAAAAAACTACTTTGCATAATAAGCAGGACTTGAAAGTTAAAGAGTGAGCACTATTATAAAATGTGATAGCAGCTATTAAAAGCAGACTTCTCTTGTGTAATCTGTTTCAACATTCACTTCAAACACTGGTGTGCATATGCAGGAGGAACCACCTCCCAGAACTACATTTGATGGTATGCCAGTATCAAAATATTAACTGGTCTGGTATTTCTTCATGTTTGCTGCTTTTTCTATTCTTATTCATTGATCTCCTTTCATTTCTCTGCTTCAGTCGCCTGAGATAATAGGCAGTGCTCTTAGTAACTAGAGATTTGTGAATCCAAGTGTAATTTGGAGCCCAAGACGACACCCAGATTTCAGGTTTTACTGCAAGGGGGCCCCAACTATAGCTACATAAAAAAGTTTCACAATGTAGTTTATTTACAATCACTTTATATACCGCAAAATCATAGTATGTCAATGTGGTTTACAAACTTAAAACACAAAAAACAAAATTAAAAAAAAACAAACCCACAACATTTCAAAATGTGAGATCAACTGTGCAATCATGCCCAAGAGTCCTATCTAGCATTGTCAAGGTAAGTGTAAAACATTGATAAGACAGGCAAAGAGAGAATTTGAAATGAAGTTGGCCATAGAGGCAAAAATTCATAATAAAAACCTTTTAAAATATATCCAAAGCAAGAAACCTGTGAGGGAGTCCGTTGGACCATTAGATGACAGAGGGGTTAAAGGGGTTCTTAGGGAAGATAAGGCCATTGCAGAAAGACTAAATTAATTCTTTGCCTCTGTGTTTACTAATGAGGATGTTGGGGAGATACCAGTTCCAGAGATGGTTTTCAGGGGTGATGAGTCAGACAAACTGAACAAAATCACTGTGAACCGGGAAGATGTAGTAGGCCAGATTGACAAACTAAAGAGTAGCAAATCACCTGGACCGGATGGTATGCATCCTAGGGTTCTGAAGGAACTAAAAAATGAAATTTCTGATCTATTAGTTAAAATTTTAACCTATCATTAAAATCATCCATTGTACCTGAAGACTGGAGGGTGGCCAATGTAACCCCAATATTTAAAAAAGGCTCCAGGGGGTGATCCGGGTAACTATACCAGTGAGACTGACTTCAGTGCCGGGAAAAATAGTGGAAACCGCAATAGCCCTACCAATGAAAAGGCAGCAATTCACCACCAGTGCAATATATTGAGAAAATACAACAATTAAGGCTGATACAAATCCCTACATGGAATATCTTAGTTACATACAGACAGACCTACCTTCACCTAATATGGAATAAAATACCACAAATTACAAATGCGGAAACAAAAATCTGGAATGGAAACACCAAGACCTTCTGCGTGCAGTGCAAAACTGGAGACCTAGAAACAAATATATTTCCTCCTACACTAAGTAAAGTTCAAAGATAGTTTTGAGAATATGCATTTCTTCTGACATATGGCCTTTGTACCCCATCGTTCCTTACTTCTCCCAACTACTCAGTCGTCCCTTCACAATCTCTTATCCCTGTCCAACATTTCAGACAGCATTCACACCCATATTCTCTTCCCTCTCCCCTGTTCAACTCTTTCTACCCTTCTCTCTCTCCTTCCCTACCCAGCATACCTCTGACCACCTCTTCCCCACCATACCTGGGAACGTTTGACTTCCAGTCACCCTGAGATTACCATGGATTAGCGGGGGGAGGGCAACTGCACAGTGGGACCAGATGCTCACAAATTTGCTCTCATAAACACTATTACATGTTCACGCTTTTACTACTCATTCTCACGTCCATTTACACCTTTACTTCTGCCATTCTCCCACCAACACACTCACTCACGTCTCTCCCTCTTCCATACACACATGCCCACTCACTTTCACACCCATGCTCACTTGCACTCAGCTCTCTCCTACTCACCTATATACACTCTCAGATTTCTTCTTCCTACACATACACACTCACTCACTCTCACAGACATGCTCATTCATTCTCTCCCCCCCTTTCAAAACACACTAGCAACAGCAGACTCTAACTTGGGCTCCTGGAGCAGCAGCAGCCTCCTCCTTCTCCTCCTGTGCTGTGGAAGTGGACGCTGCCTGTTTCTTACTCCTCATTTGATGCATGGGCAGGAAATTGCAATGTCGATTGGCCAAGGCAAACAGGGCGGGGTGGGCAAGTGGCTGGATACAGGAAACAGGATGTGCAGGAGCAGGTGGTGTCACGAGGAAGCAACGTTAAGAGTTAAAAAGGGCCGGAGATGGTAGAAATCACTGTAGAGTTCCTCCTTTTTCAGCTACGCAAGACCAATGATGTTCCTTTCTTCTTTCTGGGTCCAAACAGATTGGTTTTGCTGCAGCACCTGGAGATTTCCAATATTGGCCCGGAGACCCGGTAATTCTCTTAGAATTCTGGAGTATCTGGGCCAAATCCAAAGAGTTCCCAGGTATGACAATGTGCCATGCAGGGATTTGAAACATTGAGGTGTCAATTGGGGCCCTTCACTGCCACATCCCCTCCTGGGGCCCCCAGTCTGTGCTGACTATCTCTTTTTGACTGGTAGGACCTGGGGATCTCTGACACCTTTTGTGGCAGTGGCTCCACCTTCACTTTTTGGTTAGTGATGCCTGGGGAAACCAACAAGTCCCCTCTGCTCCTCAGGCTGTCAACAACTGCTCTTCCTCCTAGACTTCTGACACTGGGATGACTTTTTGGAAAATTATTGCCTGGATTTTATTATTCTATCCAGCTAAATTTCAAGTTAGTATAGGAAATATAAAAATGTTAGCAGTTTGCTGTCATGGTTGGACAAGGAGTTGGCAAAATGTACAACAATACACTATGTTTCTGATGTTGCATCTGATGCATCCATTGAAGTTTTGATTGAAGAGTTAAACTTCGAGTTTTAGTTTATTTTGGAGCTTTGAATTATACAAATGCAGGACCATTTGGTAAGAGCTGATGTTTTTAACTTCAGGTTATAGGACTTATTTTCGTTATTCCTTTTAAATATTCCAGCAGGCCTATATGGTCTTTGTAAAAATGAAGAGTAGAGTTTTTTTTATTAAAAAAAAAATGTATATACTGCCTATAAAAGTTTCTGGGCAGTTTACATAAGAACCCTTTTATAAAAATCAAATAGAATACATAAGACAACTGCACCAGACTTCATAAAAACATTGACACACAATATCACCTTAAAACCTGTCATAAAATAAAGCATTCAGACACACACAACTATTTACTATGTCTGCCATGTTATTTCCCGCACACAGAGTGTTTATCCCCAAATGATATGCTGGCTGAAAAAGAGCTGCTTTTAACATCATTTTTCTGAACTTCATCATTGCCGCTCCTGCTTTTAAGACCTGTGGCAAGTTACTCCTCAGTGTGGCTCCCTGCATGTAAAACAATCGCTCTCTTGACTCATTTAACATTACCATTTTTTTAAAATGGTATGTTCAATAAAATCTGGCACTGATCTCAATGTCTCTTTTGCTTCATAAAATTATAAGGCAGCGTTGTTAATTTTTTTGCTGAAATGTATTGTATGATTTCATTAGGGGTGTGCATTCGGATTGACCGCATTAGTAAAACGCAACTCATATTTTTTTTTTACTTAAAAAATTGATTCGACATAAACGATCGGATTTCCCACATATCGAACATAGATATGTTCGATATGTGGGAAATCGCGATTGTTGAGCCAAAATAAAAATATAAACCCCCTCACCCTCCTTAATCCCCCCCCCGACTTACCACAACTCCCTGGTGATGGAGCGAGGAGTGAGGACGCCATTTCTGCAATCCTTGGCGAGAAGCATGTGACGTCGGTGGCACGTCGAGTGACGCGGCGTCACGTGATTCCCGGCTCGTTCGCGCCGGACGGCTCGTTCGGCCCAAAAAGAACTTTTGGCCAGCTTGGGGGGGCCTCCTGACCCCCTCAAGCTGGCCAAAAGTTCTTTTTGGGCCGAACGAGCCGTCCGGCGCGAACGAGCCGGGAATCACGTGACGCCGCGTCACTCGACGTGCCACCGACGTCACATGCTTCTCGCCAAGGATTGCAGAAATGACGTCCTCACTCCTCGCTCCATCACCAGGGAGTTGTGGTAAGTCTGGGGGGGGGATTAAGGAGGGTGAGGGGGTTTAAATTTTTTTTTTGCACATATGTACATATACCCAACTCATTGGATTTTTTTATGTCCATATTGGCCGCAAGTGGGACCCCCTTTCGGACATAAAAAATATGAACATAAAATTTTGCTCTGCACATCCCTAGATTTCATAATGTGTGAATGATGCTATAATGGAAAGAGAACACTTTCTTTTTTTTTTTTTTTTTTTTCCCCCCTCCAATTAGTTTGAATGCCAGGAATAAATTAAGCATGGCAAATTCATTTGCACTTTGCTTCAAATAGGTTGAGTTATATCTAAGTCAGTGATATGCTGAAGGGTGCTCCTGCCTTCATTTCACTCAGGGATTTTTCCTTTTTTTTTGGTCTCCCCTTCCAGGCCAGTCATTTGGCTAGGGGCCATCACCAGGCCTCCTTCCAGAATGCTGTAATGACTGGGAACTGCAGATGGACCCAACCTGGGGAATTAAACCCAGGTCTTCTGGATAGGGCACTGCCACTGATCTACCAGGCAGGCATTCAGAGGCCCTTGTGCTGCCAGCCTGCCAATTTCTTAAACTTCTGACTTAACTGAATTATAACATCTTTCATTATTGAAGTGATTGCTTTTCTGTATTGTAAACCAAAAAATGTATAGTGAATAAGCATGACCATATGTTGTCTGCAGTTACCAGTTTAAGCCAGGTCATTAGGACCAGTGGTCATGCTTTCTTTTTTTGTTATGATGGGTGTAGTCCTTGGTGTCTTAAAGAAACTGATCCAACTCCCTGACTGCCATGTACAGTTAATATTTCCAACTATAGGAATAGCTCATCTGCAAAGCCACAAGGCTTCCTCTTTCAGTGGGGAGACTCCCTTTTAAGAGCATAAGAATTTACATATTGGGTCAGACCGAGGGTCCATCAAGCCCAGCATCCTTTCCAACCGTGGCCAATCCAGGGTACAAGTACCTGGCAAGAACCCAAACGCTAAGAAGATCCCATGCTTCTAATGCCAGTAATAGCAGTGGCTATTCCCTAAGTCAACCTGATTAAAAGCAGTTAATGGACTTCTCCTGCAGGAACTTGTCCAAACCCTTTTTTCTTAACCCAGTTAAGCTGTTAACATCCTCTGGCAACAAATTCCAGAGCTTAATGGTGAATTGAGTGTGTTAAATGTGCTACTTGCTAACATCATGGACTGCCCCTTAGTCCTTCTATTATCTGAAAGAGTAAACAGATTCACATTTATGAATTCTAGTCCTCTTGTGATTTTTTTTTGTAGACCTCTACCATATCTCCCCCCCCCCCCCCCTTGGCTATCTCTTCTCCAAGATGAACAGCCCTAACCTCTAGCATTTCCTCCATAGGGGAGCCAATCCATCCACTTTATCATTTTGGTCACCCTTCTGGACAAGAAGTACCTGCATTCTTCTATTTCCTCCCACCTAAAGGTTTTACTTCTGTGGGAGAGTAAGCTCCCCTTTTTCTCTCTTATCAAGATGTGGTAGACTGTATCCTGCAGCTTGCATCTCTTCTCTTCTGTGTTCCCAATTCCGATTTTAGTGGGATGTACTGTTTTAGGACCTTTACAAACAAGGGAGGAGAATTCAGAAAAGCTATCATGATGGCCGAAGCTCTGTACTCTATACCTAACTGAAGATATCTCCTGCTCCCTATGCTAATAGTGTATATTGCATTCTAAAGTCTAAGTACAGTCTTGCACTGCTCTGAAGCTTGCATCTCCATTGCCTACTGTTAGATAGGCATGTGCATTAATTTGTTCGTTTTAAGTTAGGCGTGTACTAGAGATATCTGCTTGACTTGAAACAAACGACCAATGAATGTACATGCCTGCTGTTAGTGTAGTCCTCCAGCAGATCAGCATTAGGTCAGAGGACAAGCTACAGGAAACAGTGGCTGATAAAGCTGCCACAGTAGCAAGCCTAAAAATACTCTTTTCCTAGCAGGTAGCCAGATGGACTCAGGACCAATGGGTTTATGCTCCCCTGCCAGCAGATGGAGACTGAGTCAGGTTTCAAATCTGATGTCACCATAGATACACCCCTGCAGTGACCTTAGCCCTTCAGTATTTCTCCATCTCCATCAGATTCAGACATGCTTTCCCTATGGGGATTGCTGTACCGTTTTTTGGAAGAAGAAATTCTACTTTTTTTTTTTTTTTTTTTTTAATTCTTTATTTATTGGCTTTTTCAAATAATTTTACAAACCAAAATAGTTCATAACAGAAATCTCAGATATTAACACATATCATTTAACATTAAACAAAAGAAAACTTAATATCTTAAATAAGACATATATGTGGTAATTCTTAATATAACTTACAATGACTCAAATTGAAGGCTTGAAATTAATAGGAAGTAAATTTTACACCAGCTTTAAAAGAAAAGACAAGATGGTAGCAAAATAACACCTGTAATTTTATCTATGTATCTGGAGTTGAGGTGGGTTGTCCTTTAAGTTGTATAAACCTTGCCAAATGTTCAGGTGTAAAAAATATATTGCATTCATCCCTTTTTTTGATCAAACATTTACACGGAAATCGTAATTGAAAATTATATCCCAAATTTATGGCTTCTTGATGCAAAGTCAGGAAAGCCTTCCTTCTTTGTTGAGTAGCCATGGCTAAATCAGGAAAAATTTTTACATTAGAATCATGATAGATAACCGGGTATTTCCTAAAGTAAACCTTCCTCACTTTGTTTACGTCAAAAGTTGTAAGTAGAGAAACTAATAATGTACCTTTATCAATTACCACTAGATTAGAGTTTTCAAAAATTTGGTTAAGTCTCCTTGAAAAGGAATATTAGATTCTCTACTTCTTGAAACAGGTAAAAAATAACAGGAATTCACCACAGGTATATCTAAATCTGAGAAACCTAGTATCTCTACCATGAACTTTTTCAAAGTGGTGTATGGTGACTCCCCTACAATACGAGAAATTCTACTTTTAAATTGGAGAAAAGATTGAGCCCCACTCTCCTGCGGTGATATCTAAAGGACCCTCCTCCAGTTGAGAATTCCTGAGGTGATTTCTGAGATCCCTCAGGTGTGCCTTGGTCTGGTAGCCTGGCGTGGACTTTGCTGCTGAAGCAGCAGATGCAGGAAGCAGAGCGCATCTCTGTACTCAGATAGTAAGCACTGAGCCCAGGTAAGTTTGGGGGAAAAAAAAGACTATTTTCCTCCCAATTCAGAGATGTTGGAGAGGTTTCGGTAAGACTTCCTCCGGTCTCCTTGCTCAGCACGCTGTACTGACATCATTCCTAATCCTGTTGGGGTAAGGGGAAATGGGCTTCTGAGCAGGTTGAGTGGCCCCCAGCTACCAGAAGATAAGAGAAAGCAGTCACAGCACCCCTCACCCATGAGGGGTCAATTCAGGGGATCACAATGCTTTCACCCCCTACAGAAACTTGATATTTCAGAGGTCTCTGTTCTTTAGGAGGTCTCAGTCCTTTCGGAGTCTGCAGCCCAAGAGACAGTCAGGCTCAGGTTTGTCTCGAACCCCCCCCCCCCCCCCCCCCCCCCAATGAAATTTTGCAGACCCACCCTCTGAACAAGGAGAAAGGGGATAGATTGTCCCTCTTCTACCAATGGTGGGTTGAGATCACTTCGGAAAAATGGGTATTGGAGGTCATACGAGAAAGATGTGCACTAGAATTTCACAGCTCTACTCTGGACATATTCATGATATCTCCTTGCCACTCCCAGCACAAGAAGCAGGCAGTGGAGACTACCCTGTGCCCCAGGAAAATACGGGGTGTTATCCCATCATACCCAAGAAGGAAGGTCCTTTTACCCCATCCTGAACCTCAAGAGCATCAACAGATCTACAAGTGATTCATTTCTGAATGGAAACCCTATGCTCTGTGATAATGGTATACAATCAAGATAACTCTTAACTTCCCTGGACCTATCAAAGGCCTACCTACATTTTCCAATCTGGCAAGAAAATAGCTTCCTACGCTTTGCAGTACTGGGTCACCATTATCAGTTCCAGGCACTGCCCTTTGGCCTGGCCACTGTCCCCAGAACGTTTTTTCAAGATTATGGTGGTCATAGTGGCAGCGTTGAGAAAAGAGGGAATCCTGGTGCACCCTTACTTGAACGCCTGGTTGATCCGGGCAACATCCGTGGAAGAGTCTCCAAGTGACCACCATAGTGACCTCCTTGCTTCAGGAACTCAGTTGTGTCATAAACCTGGACAAAAGCAGACTCAAACCCTCCCAGGGCAAGGTCTTCCTCCTGACCACATGGATAAGGAAGTTGATGTCCCAAGTTCATTTGTTGATTAACACAATACCCCTGATGGTGTGGAGCTATCTTCAAGTCCTTGGTTTGGCAGCAACCCTGGAAGTAGTGCCATGGTGAGGGTACACATGTGATCACTTCAAGCTCCCTGCTATCATGTTTGAACCCATTGTCTCAAGACTATTCAGTTCACCTCCACTTACCGATGGAAGTATGCTCTCTGCTCCAGTGGTGGCTGCAGGAAGCTTATCTGGACAGGGGTGTACCCCTGTCTCCTCTGAACTGACTGGTCCTCATGACAGACATGAGCCTCTGAGGCTGGGGAGCTCACTGTCAAACTGACGGCCTAGGGGTGTTGG
Source organism: Rhinatrema bivittatum (assembly GCF_901001135.1). NCBI lineage: Eukaryota > Metazoa > Chordata > Amphibia > Gymnophiona > Rhinatrematidae > Rhinatrema > Rhinatrema bivittatum. The sequence continues at coordinate 31,609,266 of NC_042627.1, forward strand.
ACCAAGGAAAAGGCCCTCTGGAACATAAACCGCCTGGGCAGTCAGGTTGGCATTCCCACAATTCATCCACATACTATAGGGTCAAGCGGTCCGCATAATATTGGACAACTCAACGGTAGTCTCAGGAGAGATCAGTTGACCCTGGCCGGAAGAGGAGCTGCTATACACCTTCCCTCCATGGCCCCTCCTTTGCAGGGTCATTCGCAGAATCGAGCGCCACAGGGGATTAGTCCTACTAGTAGCTCCAGATTGGCCCAGGCATCTGTGGTATGCAGCCATGCGGAGACTCCTAATGGAGACCCCCCTGTGCTTCCCACCGCAGAGCATCCTGCTGCAGCAGGGACTGGTCCTTCACGAAGATCCAGCTCTATTCTGTCTTACTGTCTGGCCCTTGAGAGGGCTCACCTGACTAAGTGAGGATATTCATCAGCAGAATTTGCTACCTTACTCCGCGTGTGGAGGTTCTCTACATCCCTAGCGTATGTGCAGGTCTGAAGAGAATTTGAGGCCTGGTGCAAGGAACATGGCATTACCGTTTGTAGAGTCAAAATCCCACTAATTCTGGAATTTTTGCAGGACGGCTTGAATAAAGATTTGACCCTTAACGCCTTGAAGGTCCAGGTAGTGGCTTTCTCCTGTTTCAGGGGCGAGGTGAATGGAACCCGCCTGTCGGCTCATCCGGACATGGCCGTTTTTTTTTTTCTGAAAGAGGTGAAGCACCTTCTATGATGGCCGGTTCCCTTGTGGAATTTTAATCTGGTATTGATCTTGGCAAGGCCCTCCTTTCGGTTGCTGTGCAATCTTTCCTTGCATTTATTAACCCTATACACAGTGTTCCTGGTGGCTATAAGCTTAGCAGACACATCTCTGAACTACAAGCATTGTCGTCTTGGGAACCATTCCTCCAGATGACTCCAGGAGTGTTACAGCTTCATACCATTCCAATCTTCTTGCCCAAGGTAGTCTCAGAGTTTCATTTGAATCAGGCGATTCCTATATAAGCACAAGGATGTGGAATAATGCTGCCTTCTCCGCCATTTGAATGTCAGGCTTTTGGTGTGGTATCTGGAAGTTTCAGAATCTGTCCAAAAGACGGTCCACCTATTTGTCCATGGTGGAAGGAAGCAGGGTGAACCAGCTTTGCGGGCTTCCATAGCTCACTGGATTAAGGAGGTGGAGACAGGAAAGCTATTACCTCTTCAGGTTAAAGCTCATTCCACTAGGGCTCAGGTAGTCTCATGGGCGGAAGCTAGACTGCTGTCTCCCATCATCTGCTGAGCGGCAATGTGCTCCTCCTTGCACACCTTCTCCAGGATGTTCAGGCCTGGGAGGGTGCAGCCCTTGCAGGGGTAGTGTTAACTGGACCGCAGGCAGCCTCTCGCCCTGATTGTAAAAAAGCTATGCCCATCCCATTGGTGCTGAATCCATCTGGCTACACGCTAAGAAATGGAGAAATTACTTACCTGATAATTTTTGTTTTCCTTAGTGTAGACAGATGGACTCCACATCCTGCCCATGGCTGCCCAAGAATAGTGCCAAGGATTCACCCTTGGAGTGGCTATAGATTCCAAAATATCACTGGTAAGCCATCATCCAGTCCTTAGATCAGGGCATTTATAATCTTACTGGGATTCAGTGTTTGAGTAGTTACAGAAGTCCTAGTGGAAATGCAGGCACTCAAATAGCTGAATCTGTAAGAGCAAATATTTGGGCAATGGCCATGCTAGTACTTCTAACTATTTAGATTATTAGTCTTGGTTAGGTATAAAAAGATGGATGTTGAAGGGAATGAATGAGGATATGGTATGCTCTTTTACCCAAAATAGTGGAGCACAGAGGAGTAAGACAGACTGTCCTGGATAAGGATAACGGGCAAATTTTGAAAGGGCCGCACGCGTAAAAATCGGGACTTGTGCGTATTTTCAAAAGGGCCTGGCCACGCGCCTAAGTCTGGATATGTGCACAAGTGCCGGGCCCTGAAAAAGGGGGGGAGAGCGTGGCCTGGGTGGGGTCGAGCGGGACAGGACTGAGGCCGGCCGAGACAGCAGCCATTAGCCGCTGTTCTGGGGAAGCATGCGCTGGCAGCCGGCTGGCATGCGTAACTTGCTTCTACTCCAGAGGAGCAGTAAGTAATAAAATTTAGGGAAAGGTGGGGAGGGGAACTGGGGAAGGCCCAACTGCGTCGCCCTGCGTATTTCATGAAAATTTGCCCCCCTGCACGCACTGCCTGCACATGCGCACATGGACTTTAAAATCCGGCGTGCATATGCGTGCAGCCATCAACTAGATAAATGAGGCTTGACCGACGTGCCGCAAATGCGCAGTAGAGCAGCTCTACTGCGCATGCGCGGCACAAAGAACTCTGCCCGACATGCCGTGAGAGAGCACATCGGTCTGAGCGGTGGACACGGCGTTTTGTGGCGGCGGTATGTGAGCATCATTTCGGGCCAGCAACAGAGCGGTGGATGCGGCGTGGAGGACCAGCGGCAGTGAAAGCTGAGCGGGCGGGCAACCAACGAGCGTGGTGGTCAGGCTCCTCAGACATGTTAACAGCCTGAGCCTGGCCCTCCGTTGCCGGGGGAGGGAGTAGGAAGTAGGGACAGCGACAGAGGGACAGGCTCAGGCTGTTAACATGCTGCAGTTCCGTCAGCAAATGCCTCCTCCTTTAGCCTGGTCCCTCCCAGCCCGCCCTGTAGAAGAGAAAAAGAGGGAGTGGATGAGGGTGAGGGAAGGGGTTGTGGATGAGGTGATAGTGGAAGGAATGAGAGGGGATGGAAGGAAAAGGGATGAGTAAGTGGGAAGGGTAAGAAGTTGTGCAGAAGAGAAAAAAAGTGGGAAGGGGATGGGAGTGACTGGGGGAGGTGAGGGAGGGAGTGGGAGGGAGAATGAGGGGGGAGGTGAGAGGGGGGCAGGGGAGGAAGGTGGGGGGTGAATGAGCAAGGGGAAGGGGGAGTGAGGGAAAACAAGTGTAGATGGGTGCAGTGTCTGAAAACGGACCGAAAATAGTTTTTAATGTAGCCCGTTGTTACAGGCTTAACTGCTAGTCTGATATAATGTGCGCGTGCCAGCACGCACATGTTATAAAATTGGCGTGGCCATGTGCAGGCGCTGGGAATGACATGGATGGCCGCACACTGCTTTGAAAATCTACCTCTAAGTATTCACTCTTTGTATGTGGTAGCTGAGATGTGACTAACTTAGCAGTGTGGCTAGAATAACCAGATAGGCTGTATGAGCTGGAAGGTCTTTTTCTGTTTTATTATGTAAATATGGGGGAAGGTGCCAGGAGACTAAAATAGGATAACATTTTTCTCATCAGTAAATGCATGTAATTTTTCCACTTACAGGCAGAATGAGTCAATATTCCTTGATAATATTAGCAGGAGTAGCTGATGTCAAACAAATTTAGAAATATTCTGGTGTGAAAAGTGCTAAGCAAGACATGAGACAATACTACTTGTTTCTGAGCCTAGCAACAAAGGAAAAGCCTACGCTAACGAAAATATCCTGGAAAGTAGTTTTTCTTCTCTAAGTCAGTAGCGATAGTCCATTATACTTTTCTCCACTTCATGAAGGGTCTGAATATGATTAAAATCTTTTAATTGTGCTGGAGTGCTCAAATTTTAGTGGTTTGACTAATTCAAGCACTTCAATGTATATAGCAAACCTAGAAATGTTTGATCTGGGCCACATAACCCATTCTCGTAGCAGTCATGTAGCGCTATATTGCTGGGGTGACTTGCATCCTAATACCAGGCGTTTGCTGTAACTTCTGTGATACTGAAATGGTAAACTTACATGGTCTACTTATATTTTTCAGCTGCTTTCAGAATGGCCACGATCCATGAAATTCTTTCAAAGCTCACACTCGAAGGAAGTGTAAGTACCACATGTTAATTCTCTAAAATGTGTGAATTATTCACCAATTCTCTTCAGAAAATTAAACTAGCTTAAACATAGAATGAGAGGTGAATGCAAGCCATAAAACTACTCCTATGCCTTATATTCCTCTCTTGTTTGGGGGGAAAAAATATGTAGGATTGATCTCAGCTGTTTTGGGGGAGCAGGGGAAGTATATGATTGTGGGATTCACAGTAATCTGAGAGGTTTATTTATTTAACACTTTTTTATACCGACCTTCATAGTAATAACCATATCAGATCGGTTTACATAGAACAAGGGTATAACTGAAGCAATAAATAAAGTAATTAACAATAGAAGTGAATAAGGCAAAGTTACATTTAACAAGGAGTAAAAAACTTGGAAGCTTAAGGTGTGGATATTCATGGAAAAGTAATGTCATGCATACTTTCTCACTTTTTTTTTCTTTACACAGGGAGAATGTTAGATATAATTTTTGTTTTGTTATTTTTAAATGTTCCCTCTTTTTATATCTTAAATGAATCCCAGATGGCTTTTTCTGCTGCAGCCATAGGGGAGAGTTAGAAAACTTCTAGGAAATTCTGAAAGTGAAATATTGATCCATCAAGGAACTTTTTTATATTCAATCATTCCTACTATTTTTTTTTAAACCAGTTTTTTAATTTAACAGGTGTATAACAGTATATCTTGACCATAAATATAAACATAACACACATGCCATGCTAACTCTTCTAACCAGCACAAGTCTTATTTTGTGTTTTTGGTATATTATGGGAAATCTGATGCTGAAGTGGCTTTGCTCCTTGGGCCCAAAGCAGAACACCCAGCACTGCAACAAATAACATTGACTCCAAAAGCTCTTGCAAAAGGACCAGCACTTAGCTCTACTAGATGAGATTATGAAAGACATTTTCCAGGATAACTAAAAATGCTCATAAAAACATGTCATACTGGGTCAGACCCAAGGGTCCATCAAGCCCAGCATTCTGTTTCCAATAGTGGCCAATCCAGGCCACAAGAACCTGGCAAGTACCCAAAAACTGTCTATCCCATGCTAGTAATAGCAGTGGCTATTTTCCAAGTCAACTTAACTAATAACAGGTAATGGACTTCTCTTCCAAGAACTTATCCAATCCTTTGTAAACCCAGCTACACTAACTGCACTAACCACATCCTCTGGCAACAAATTCCAGAGTTTAATTGTGCGTTGAGTGAAAATAACTTTCTCAGATTAGTTTTAAATGTGCCACATGCTAACTTCATGGAATGCCCCCCTAGTCTTTCTATTATCCGAAAGAGTAAATAACCAATTCACATCTACCCGTTCTAGACCTCTCATGATTTTAAACACCTCTATCCTATCCTCCCTCAGCCGTTTCTTCTCCAAGCTGAACAGCCCTAATCTCTTCAGCCTTTCCTCCATAGGGGAGCTGTTCCATCTCCTTTATCATTTTGGTCGCCCTTCTCTGTACTTTCATGGGCTTCCATTAGCTCACACATTTTTGGCTGGGCTACAAAGACATTTGGTGGGGAAAAGAAAAGGCACTCCTGCATTTGATTTTTCAAACATCCATGTGCTCTTTTGTGACCTTTGTGTGTTACCAAGTCAATTTCCCTTTGAAAATTAACTAGAAAGTACTAACATAAACCCATTAAATGAGATGGTTTGAAGCATCCAGGTATCCTCAAGGGAAAAAATGATAAATTTCATGAAATACCAAATTATCTGCTATGACTGAAAAGTGTGTGTAACAGGATCTTCATACAACATGAGAGAAATCTCTGAGCAGACAGTTCATAGACTTATAATGTAATCCTCAGATCGCATCTTATAATTTAATGCTAAAACCGATGTATAAAATCAAAATTGGCAAATAAAGCCATGCAAAAATAAATAACAAAGTGTATAGAAGTACTTCCCTGTAACAAGTCCATTTACAAAAGTCAGCAACTTAATGGAAGTTGCTTATTTCCATCTGTCCACCCTTTGAATTTTTTCCTATCAAGTTCTGACAAGAATCCATGTTTTGGTAAGCTTTGTGGGGACACAGTCTCAAGTCTCCCGTTCCAGGGGACAAACTTCAAAATCCTTATGCAGATAGTAGTATAATTTGCTGTGACAGGATGCATTAAGCATCTCTGGACCAATACCAAGATGCAAATGCAATAATGAAACCTAGATATAATCCATTTTATATCTATCTATAATATTTTTTTCTTTTCCCTTTGAAATTGCATAATATTGTATTGCATTACAGTGGGGGAGGTTCCATTTAAATAGAACCAGTGAATAGTGTGCCAATGTATATTCCTTCATTTAAAAGCTCTTCACGCCAGGACCTTTCATCATTGCTTATGACTTGCTTTTGACATTAAGCTTGGCAAACAGTACCTTTCCTATGCTGTCACCAGGGAGAGAAATTCTTTAGTTTTCTGATAAGGAAAGGATTATGAAATAGCCTAAATGTGTGTATTAGTTTTAAGTATTTACAGTTACCTCCTCATAATGTTTGTTGCCGTAGATCCTTCTCTGGACTGGAAGCTCTATAACATGTTAGCATTAGCAATGTTTCTTGATGCAATTGTGCCATGTTTCTTCCAGTTCATTGGCATAAGGGTTGCCAGCTGGCTATAGATTTTCAGGACAGGTTGATCTAGTCCTAGTTTTACTCCCCTATATGAAAGTATTTATAGTCTTGCTTTTCTTAGGGAAATCAGAATAAGTCCTATAATGCAATGGGATAAAACCAGGACTGGATCAACCTGCCCTGAAAATCTGGAGCCAGTTGGCAACCCTAGTGGGCAAAGAGCATGATCTGAAAATGTAATATCTTTTTTTTTAACCTTAAAATGTTAAGGATGTCAAATGGTTCAACCAGGATGATAAAAACACTGGTAGACAACATGGGATTTGTTTCAAACAGATTAGAGGTTCAGAATAAATGTATGCCACCATTCATAAAAAAGAAACTAAAGTCCAGAAGTAAGCCTGTATAGTTTAGTGGAGAAAAAGCACCTCAAGCAGGCTGCCCCAAAAGACTCTAACCATTTGCTAGCAGATTTCTGCATACCTCAAGCTGCTGCTACATCTCTTCTATGAGGATGACTACATCAGAATCCCAAAACTGGACCACTAAGGGTCTCTGCTTAAGGGGAGGCAGATCAATGGGTTATACCATGTAAACAGAGGCTACACTTGGATCTTAACATAAAATAAGACATTCTGGGTCAGACCTAGGGTCCATCAAGCCCAGTATCCTGTTTCCAACAGTGGCCAATCCAGGCCATAAGAACCTGGCAAGTACCCAAAAACTAAGTCTATTCCATGTTACCGTTGCTAGTAATAGCAGTGGCTATTTTCTAAGTCAACTAAATTAATAGCAGGTAATGGATTTCTCCTCCAAGAACTTATCCAATCCTTTTTTAAACACAGCTATACTAACTGCACGAACCACATCCTCTGGCAATAAATTCCAGAGTTTAATTGTGCGTTGAGTGAAAAGAACTTTCTCCGATTAGTTTTAAATGTGCCACATGCTAACTTCATGGAATGCCCCCTAGTCTTTCTATTATCCGAAAGAGTAAATAACCAATTCACATCTACCCGTTCTAGACCTCTCATGATTTTAAACACCTCTATCATATCCCCCCCTCAGCCATCCCTTCTCCAAGCTGAAAAGTCCTAAGCTCTTTAGTCTTTCCTCATAGGGGAGCTGTTCCATTCCCTTTATCATTTTGGTAGCCCTTCTTTGTACCTTCTCCATCGCAATTATATCTTTTTTTGAGATGCGGCAACCAGAATTGTACAAAATATTCAAGGTGCGGTCTCACCATGGAGCAATACAGAGGCATTATGACATTTTCCATTTTATTGACCATTCCCTTTCTAATAATTCTTAACATTCTGTTTGCTTTTTTGACTGCCGCAGCACACCGAACCGACGATTTCAATGTGTTATCCACTATGACTCCTAGATCTCTTTCTTGGGTAGTAGCACCTAATATGGAACCTAACATTGTGTAACTATAGCATGGGTTATTTTCCCTATATGCATCACCTTGCACTTGTCCACATTAAATTTCATCTGCCATTTAGATGCCCAATTTTCCAGCCTCACAAGGTATTCCTGCAATTTATCACAATCAGCTTGTGATTTAACTACTCTGAACAATTTTGTATCATCTGCAAATTTGATTACCTCACTCGTCGTATTTCTTTCCAGATCATTTATAAATATATTGAAAAGTAAGGGTCCTGCCTCCAACAGTGGTCAATCCAAGTTACAAGTATGTGGCACATACTCAAACATTAGATCCCATGCTTCTAATGCCAGCAACAAGCAGTCGTTATTCCCTAGTGATTGATAGAAATTTATGGACTTTTCCTTCAGGAACTTTATCCAAACCTTTTTTAAACCCAGCTATACTATCTGCCTTAACATCCTCTGGCAGTGAATTCCATTGCTTAATTGTGCATTGAGTGAGAATTTTCTCCAATTTTGTTTTAAATATGCTACTTGCTAACTTCATGGAGTGCCTCCTATTCTTTGTATTTTCTAAAAGAGTAAATAACCATTTCACATTTACCCATTCAAGTCCTTTCATGATTTTGTAAATCTCTATCTTATCCCCTGTCATCTGTCTCTTTTCCAAGCTGAACAGTCTTAACCTGTTTAGCCTTTCCTCATAGGGGAAATGTTCCATGCCCTCTTATCACTTTGGTTGCCCTTCTCAGCTCAGGCGAATTACTGGTCCCTTCACTGAACCCCTGCTGGACCACCTTGTCTTGTGTCCCCTGGCAGTTGTCCCAAAGAAGGAGCCAGGAATGTACAAGCTGATACACAAGCTTTCCCATCCAGTGGGGGATTCCGTAAGCAACCATATCCCCTCATAATACTGCTTGGTACAGTATTTGTCCTTGACACTGCATTAGAGCTGCTGATGTCATGCAGCAAGACACAATTATGGCAAAGGCAGATCTTGAGTCTGCTTTTCGGTTACTCCCAGTCCACCTGAGCAGTTTCCCACTACTTGGCTTCAGTTTCAAAGGGGACTTCTATTATGACAAGCGTTTGCCAATGGGATGCTCAATCTCTTGCGCCTACATTGAAACATTCAGTACCTTCCTACATTGGGCTACTGCAAAGGCTGCTGGGCTGGCGACACTAGTCAATGACCTTGATTTCCTGTTTATAAGAGGGGGTATGGCTGAATGCATCAGGTTGTTCGACATATTTCGCAGGCTGACGTGGAGATTTGGCATCCAGGTGGCAGGAGACTAGTCACAAGGCCCAGTGACTGTCCTGGGAATCAAGCTCAATTCCATGTGGATGGAATCTAGACTCCCCAGTGACAAGGTGGCAAAACTGGCCGATATGGTGTCTGTCACCATACGAAGTAGGAAAGTCAAGCTGAAGCACATGAAGTTCCTCAGACAGTCTGGCCTTCACAGTGTGAGTTATTCCCATGGGCAGGATCTTTCTGTGCTGATTATACCGGTCCACTGTGGGCCTGGTTCAGGACCAGCACAGCTTGCATAAGCAAGTCAATCAAAGAAGACTTAGGTCTGTGGTCTAATTTCCTCAGGGACTTCAATGATTCAGTGTGGCTTCCTATGCCAATTAGCAGCAATGACCTTCAGCTTTGTGTATTTCAAAGGTGCTTGATGCCCAGCGCAGTGGCCGGACCAATGGGCAGCAACTGGCTAATCAGGAATATCACATTCCTTGAGCTGTTTTCTATTGTGGTCGCCTTACACATTTGGGTTGAGGTTCTTAGTTGCCAACGGGTAATGTTATGGTATGACAATGCAGCAGTAGTGCACAATGAAATTGCGGATTCTCTCTTTCGTTCCAAGTGGTCCCTGTTCAGGAAGCTGGTGCCACAAGCGGAGCTGATTGGCAAAGAGGTTCCAGAGCAGCTATGGTCCTTTGGAACTGGATGGCGTACAGATGCTGCAAAGATCACTCATTCCATCCACCTGGAACACCTATATTTGCAATTGCATCAAAGTGAAGGTGTTCCTCACTGCGAGCGGTTGGTCCGGTCGCCAGGTTCCTGAGGATTTATTGGCTACATTGTGCGCACCTAACTGCCTTGGCATTCTTTGCAAAGTTGGAAATGGGCCAAGCAGTACTTTGTGGTGAAAAGACTGATGCTAGGCTTGGCAAGGGAGTCCATAGCTCGGCATGACTCCCAGAGGCCACTAACTCATGACCTGTTGTCACTGTAGAGCGTTTTGTCCTTGGCAGCATCAAGCAAGTTTAAGACTGCACTCGTCCAAGTTGCCTTTGCGCTTGTGTTCTTCAGTGCCCTACACATTAGTGAGTTCACAGCACTATTGCAGAATGCATCTCAGATGCATGGCTTGCTACAGGAAGACAGCGTTTTGAATGGCATGCTGTGCCTAACATTGAGGCAGTCAGACTGATAAGGGGCGTACACTCAAGTCATCACTCTGACAAGTCAAAAGTTCTGGTAATGTGTCTGGTGTGGCCGTAACTTTGTACTTAACTTTACGCCCAAAAGGGCATGGTCTTTTCTTACTACACCGGGACAAATCCCCATTAAGCAGATACCAGTTTTCTGCAAGAAAGCACCGCTAAAAGCCAGGCTTCCGAGTGAATGTTTCGGCATTCTGCATTGGAGCTGCGTCCAGCACAGAGATCGCCGGCCTGCACAGGCTGCCATACAGCAGATGGGCCAATGAAGGTCCAGGGCATTTACATTATACATCAGGTGTGATGACTGCTACCTGCACTTGCACTGGCCTGGGTGCGTCCTGAGACTTAAGTTTCCTTTTGCTTGCAGCTGACGACTGTCGTTCAGCATGGATCGTGGGCCACTCATTCATCAACCATGTGCATAGAAGGACTGCGAGAGGGAAATTCAGGCTTGACCTGGGGTTGGCTGGATGAGGCTAGACCGTCAAATGGCTGGGTCAGAGTGGTATGTGTTGGCACCAACTCTGGCCCATGCCGCAGTCTGAGAGAGCCTGTTTGGTTTTTTTTTATACCGCCAGACCTCGCTATCATACACCTTGGCAAGAATGACCTGGGGAGTAGCACCAGCCTCGTATTGAACACAATCAGGGATGACTTGAGCCGCATTGTCTCAGCATGGCCGTCCTCCAGAATCTGCTGGTCACAAATCATACTCTGGAAACTGTTGGGCATTGGATAGTGGGGGAGATACCTCGCCAAGTTAAACTGGCAGATAGCCAAGGCCATGCAGCGCCTGGGCGGTCATCTGAGGCACATGTGAGTGAACGCGCATTGTGCAGAATTGTATGCTCCGGATAGAGCGCATATATCTGACATAGGAAATTATGTTCCTGCAGGCTTTGCAGAAGGTATTCACTGGTGTAATGCAGGAGCTGTAGCTGTTTGCTATGCCCGTCCTGTGGGGGCTGGAGGGGTACTTCCTGGCCTGCATATGATGGGATCCCAGTGGCGGAGACGACAGTCCTGGAAGATTAATATAACACTGAGGGCTGTATACAAAGCAGGGAGGTACTAGTAAGAAAGAAGGGCCTAGGGGTCACCACTCGGCGATTTGCCATAAAGGACGGCTGTCAGATCTGAGGAGTGGGCCTTGTCAAATCGGCGGCCTGACGGGGCCCCTCCAGTAGCAGCACTCTGTGTTTAATATTGGGACTTGGTCCCTAAATTAGACTCCCTTGTTAGGATCCTCTAATAAAATGACTGCAGCCATTTAGCATCCCAGTTATGACTGAGGCTCTCGTGTCTGTGTAATGTGGGGTGTCCAGCTGGGCAGGGGCGGGATAGAACCCAGGGTGTTGGGGCTGCCCTGTTAATGAGGACTTGTGCTTCAAAATGTCCTGATTCCATACATCTTTACCCTTGCATTCAAGATGGCAAATACTCCTAGGGTGTACCATTAAACAGCATAAAAGCCTTTAAATCTGCAATGCTAAACTACTTCTACCATATGTATTGTATACCACCTAGCAGTGTTCTTTATTGATGATATGCAAAAAAAAAAAAGACTGATCAATAGACATGGAGTCAGCTTGCAACACTAGTCATGTAATTACCCTACATTAGATGAAATATGAGGAAATTACTAATCACAGGGATTAAAATTTGATGCAAGCAAAATGTTGTTTTTCTAAAGTGACTGTGCTTTGGTGGAAGACTTGTCTTTTTTAATGTAATTTTGATTGGAAACTGAGCATGGCACTTCCCCCTCCATCACTCTCATATTGTAAAATCTCCTGCCTGTAATTAAATCAAAGGAAGAAAGCAGTGTAAACATACAGTAACTAGACTAAAGCTTGTCATCGTAAGCCTTTGTACAAAATTTTATGCAGCTGTCTTCCATTTTATGAAAGCTAGGATAGCTTGATATTTACTCTGTCCAAACGTTAAGCTGCATAAGGTTTAATAGAGAGAACAGCCTCAAAAGTGCAGCTTGTCCATATGCATAATTGGTCTGCTTACAGAATATTCTCACGAGATGTAGAGACATTATTCCTGCTTTTGTTTTTCCAGCAATCTGCAAGCCAACACTGTGCACTTGGATCCGTTAGGGCATCCACCAATTTTGATGCTGAGAGGGATGCAGCTGCTATTGAAACAGCAATCAAGACCAAAGGTAGGAAATGAATGTAAACCCTCACTTTATTGGCATCCTGTGTGCAACTGATTCATAAAAGGCACACATAGCAGGCCTCAAATGTAAAAAAAAATCTGACTGCTTACACATCTCCTTTCCTTGCAAGTTGATCACCACTGTGGCGGATGCTGCTTTATGGAACAGAACCAACAGGAAGGTTGTACTTGGCACAGGACTGTGAGCATATACACAGAGTCCATGCAGCAGCCTTGGTCCTCTATCCTGCTGGAAGTTTCCTGTTTCAAAATAAGAACATACGTAAGATAGACCAAGGGTCCTATCAAGCCCAGCATCCTGTTTCCAATAGTGGCCAATCCAAGTCACACGTACCTGGCAAGAACCCAAACATTAGATCACAAGCTATTATTGCTTATTAATTACTTTCATAGCAGTTTATGGATTTATCTATCCTCTAGAAACTTATCCAAATCTCTTTTTTTTTTTTTTTTTAAACCCAGTTACTCACTGCTGTAACCACATCCTCTGGCAATGAATTCCAGAGCTTACCTATTCACTGAGTGAAAGAATCTTCTTTGATTTTGTTTTAAATAAGCTACTCTAACTTCATGGCATTCCGCCCCCCCCCCCCCCCCCCCCCGATCCTTCTATTATCTGAGATGCCTCCTGGGGCTGTGAGTGAGTATCTGTGCTCATAACCTTTTCTATTGGCTCTATTACACAGAACAGTGTCAGACACCTCTGCCAAGACGCAAGTGAAGATGAGGAACAGCCATGGTTGCAGTTCACGAATATTGCTTGCAAATGGTATTCTTGAGGCTTGACGCATAGGTAGAGGATAATGTTGAATAGCCCATCTAGTTGCAAGGTATCCAGGCATTATTTTTTTATGCATGCATACCTTGAAGCTAATTTCAAAGGGAGATTACCTGTCATTTCCCTCTTGTAAAGTAGCTACCACAATGTAAGCGCATATAAGAGACTTAGACTTTGACCACCTACACAAACAGCCGATGCAGTCAGAAGCAAAAGTGTCCAGCAAGGAAGATTTTATAAAATCTAGAAAACTTGCTTTTGATATTGGGGGGGGGGGGGGGAAACCCCAAAACATTGGTAGAGTGTTCAGCTCCGAGAGACGTCCAATGTTGGTTATAGAAATCTGCCTTACTCAGTTGCCCTGAAGCAATTATACCTTAAAACTATTAACACATGGTTATCACATAACCATCTAAAATTAAATACCTCAAAGACAGAAATGGTTTATTTATCCACTATCCCTAACTAGTCTTGCAGCCTACCTGCAGAATTTGTATATGAAACCTATACCATGATCATGGACTAAACGCTCCATGTCCAATATCTCCACAAAAGTGAAAAATTCTTTTTACAAAATATTAAAATTAAAACCTTTGTTATTCCCAGCAGACTTCTGCACAGTTCTTCAAGCGCTGATTTTAACTGGACTTGATTACCTTAATTCCCTCTTTCTAGGTTTCCTGATATCACACTTCGCCTGCTACAATTGGTCCAAAATACCGCTGCCCGCCTCATTTCTAACATAACGCGCAGAGATAATATCACTCCCATTCTTCAAACTTTACACTGGCTCCCAATAAAACAATGTATCCACTTCAAAAGTATTGTCAATTATCCATAATCTGATTTACAAGCAGCCTTCTATATGGCTCTGTTCCTCCCTAAGATTATATCAACCATCCCGTCAACTATATTCACAAGATAAATGTCTCTTAGAAATTCCCACAGTCGAGACGGCAAGACTCAATTTAACAAGAACACGTGCCTTTTCAGTAGAAGGCCCCATCCTATGGAACTCACTCCCTCAGTTTACTACCAAATTTTAAAAAGCCCTAAAAATGTACTTGTATTCCTCTTAACTCTACATCTACAAAACTGTGACTCTCCAACACAAAATCCTTAATTCCACCATTCTTAATTTTTCTTTTAATATTTTATACTTTTACCGCTTTTATTCTTGTTTGCCTGATGTTTTTTTATTTGGTTGCTTTTGTATAACTCAACTTTTTTTTTTAACTATTGATATTTTATTTGGATTAATATATTTTATTTTTATTGTAAACTGCCTAGATCTTATATTTGTATAGGCAGTATCAAAACAATTTTTTTTTTAATTTTTATGCATTTTAAAAATTTAACAAGATTACATCTTGAAAAGAGATACAGGGATAACAATCTTCATTCAAAAACCAATTCCCAATAAAGAAATACAATCTTATATCTCTGTATAAAGTCCTCAAATATAGGAGGGGACAGTTATACTCAACCTATAGGAATCGCAAAAGATAATTTCTTTTACTACAAAAAATAAGGAAATAAGCTCAGTAAATACAGAGACTAAATAACTATAAGGAACTTACAACATCTGTGTTCGAAGAGACTGGTGCCACAACAGTCTTCCCTATTAGGAACTGCGTCAATTGGGGAGAGTCAAAGAAAATATATGTATTATACTTTATTATGCATTTGCGTGGAAACGTTAAATAAAAAGCCCCCCCCCCCCTCATTTGCAAAACCTGAGATCTTAATAGTAGAAAGGCCTTCCTTCTTTTCTGTGTCTCTCGTGAGACATCCGGAAAAACATGTTACAACCAAGGAATGAATCAGTCCTATGTCGAAGACATAATCGCAATAACCATTCTTTATCGTGTTCCAGTGCGAGCGTCACTAACATTGCTGGTATTGCCAAATCTGTGTCTGAAGTCTCCAGAATATTTGAGATATTCAGTGGTTGATTCTGTATAGACTCAGGTGAGATCTCCCTTTCTGATTGCACCAGTGATCTTCTTGGCTTAGGTAGATAAAAAAATCTTTGTAATCGGAGCTATTGCATTTTCAGCTATTTGCAAAACATCCAAAAGATATCTCCTAAACATATCTCTTGGAGGATTTAAAGGAACCTGCGGAAAATTTATGAACCTTAAGTTCCTGTTAAGTTCTCTAAATTCTCCATTTTCATTGCCATGCTGTTCCTCTCCTTTATCATTGCTGATTGTACAGATTGTATTCCACTTATTTGTTGCCTATTGGTCACAATTTGGTGTTCCAGCTCTGTACTAGTGTTACTCAGCACTTTCACTTTTTCTTCTAACTGGTTAATGTTTTCATTTATTGGGTTAACTTGCCGCAGGATAGAAGCTCTCATCTCTATAGTCTCCAAAGTAAATTCTGAAGGTGGTATGTTCATAATAGGGAGTGCTACAGCAGCTCCAGCCTGTCCTTCCAAAGCTGTTCCACCTTCAACACCGGTCTGCCCCTCGATGTTTCCTGGGCTCTCTGCCAAAGTCGCTGCTCCTCAGATCCCTGCTGGGCTCCGCCCTTCGACACTTCGGTCTGACTGTGTTTCCCTCATCCCAGGAGCAGCTCTCTCCTCGGCAGGATTTCCCGGCGGCGTTCCTTCAGTGGGGCTAAAAGGTGACATGGAGCCTGGGAGAGAAGGGAGCTCGTCTTCCCCTTCACGACTCTCCAGCGGCTGTATTCCTCTCGCTTGCATGTCCCTGCGTATGATGTGAGCGTCCATAGGGCCGGAGACAGGCGTCGACACGGAGGGGACTGCAGGGTAAGACTCCCCCGTGGTTTGCGCGTTCTCCCTATTATGGTAAATATGCAGCAAGAAATTCTTTTACTAGGCTCAGTAGCTCAAACAACCCACATCTCTACCGGGCGGCCATCGTAACTGTCTGACAGAAAACAATTTTAAATAAGTAATGCAAAATGCTGGCCATAGTCATGGAGGTTGTCTAGCACTAACTGATCAAGATATTCCAAGATAAGTAGCTTTTTTTTTTTTTTATCTAGTTTATTAAAAAGGAAAAAACATTAAAAATGAATTTGCAGTAATAAAGAAAATAGGTTGGTTTGGGATAACTTTGGACCTGTGACTACAATATCCGAAGCAAGTTTTCTAGATTTTATAAAATCTTCCTTGCTGGATTCTGAGATCTTTCCCTCCCTGATATAAAATTATAAATCGCCGCCTCTCAGCATCAAGGGCCGGATTTTAATATCTACGCCCGATTTTATAACATGCGCGCAGCCGCGTGCATGTTATAAAATCCAGGGTCGGCGCGTGCAAGGGGGGGGCGCACTTGTGCACCTTAAGCGCACCGAGCCCTAGGGGAGCCCCAATGGCTTTCCCTGTTCCCCCCGCCCCCCAACCTTTATTTAGCAAGTTAAGCCTTCTTCTGGGCAGGTGTAGGTTTTGCATTCTGGCCTAGCGGCCCTAAGGAGGCCTCTGGCCCTGCCCAGGACCGCCCCACCCCTTTTTTCAAGCCCTGGGACATGCGTGCGTCACCAGGCCTATACAAAATATCCAGCATGTGTGGGAATTGCTGCATATACACACCACCTTGTGAAGCTCCTCAGTCTTTCTTCATCCAAGTTACTGCACAAACATATTCCTACGGGCGGATTTTAAAAGCCTTGCTCACGTGCGCGCCTATTTTCCATAGGCTGCCGGCACGCGCAGAGCCCCGGGACGCGCGTAGGTCCCAGGGTTTTTGGAAGGGGGTGTGTGGGGGGGGGGCAGGACCCGATGATGCAATGTTTCGGGGGCGGGACTGGGGGCATGGTTTCGGCCTGGGGCATTTCGGGGGCATGGCCGCGCCCTCCGGAACCGCCCCCGGGTCGAGTCTCGGCGCGCCAGCAGCCCGCTGGCACACATGGATTTAAGTCTCCCTCCGGGAGGCGTAAATCCGTGGATAAAGGTAAGGGGGGGGGTTTAGATAGGTAAGGGGGGGTGGGTTAGGTAGAGGAGGGGAAGGTGAGGGGAGGGAGAAAGAGTTCCCTCCAAGGCCGCTCCGATTTTGAAGCGGCCTCGGAGGGAACGGTGGCAGCCTTGCGCACGCTGATCCAGGATTATAGAAGATACGCGCGTATCTTCTAAAATCCAGTGTACTTTTGTTTGCGCCTGGTGCGCAAACAAAAGTACGCGAACGCGCTTTTTAAAAAAATCTACCCCCTAATCTCTTAAATATCTTTTCCTAGCTTTTTAGCCTGTTTCTGCCTCGTGTTCACCTCAAGGTTTGTGGGTGTGTTTCTTTCTTTTTTTTTTTTTTTTTACTACTGCCATTTCAGGAGCCCCTCAAGTTTAGTTCTCCACAATCTTTTTCTTCTGCTAGAAGGTAAAGGCCGAGTGAACTGCAGTTAGTAATTTAAGGTCTGAGTGCTGTGTGTCCATCAGGTGCCCATTCAGTCTGCTTCTGCTGCCTGGGCCTGGATCATGTCACTTTCAATTGCTGTAGTTGTAGTTAGATGCAGTGCAGCACCTGGAAGACAGTGGCCCTGAGGAAGACAACCACTAATGGGTCCCCTACACCTTGTGAGGCAGTGAAATCGCCCTTCCTCTCAGAGCAAGATTTTTCGTTCTCAGCACCATAAGAAGTCAAGGTGGAATTTGACTTCAGCTATTCATGCTTTTTTGGATAAGCTAGTGAAGACACTGTCCATCAGTGTTATGAACAGAGCAGGACCTGAGAACAGATGTTTTTGAACTGTTGCAATTTCTTCAATCTGTAGATTTTGCATCTGTGGTAGTTCATAGCCTTCTCAAAGACTTTCAAATGGGGGAGTAACCTAATGGTTAGAACAGGGTTACTAGGGTTCCAATCCCACTGTCACTCCTTGTGACCTTGGGCAAGTCACTTCAACCTTCATTGCCTCAGGTACCAACTTATATTGGAGACAGAGAAAATATCTACTGTACCAGAATGTAACTCGCCATGAGCTAAATATACTCAATAAATGTGGCAAGCTCCAATATGTCTTCCAGTAGCCTGAAAGTTGGATCTGTAAAATAAAGGCTTCTCCAGGTTTTGGAGTAATAGCTACCACACCATGTGGTGGAGTCTGCATTGAAGTGTGTGGAACACCCACAGGGGCAGCTTTTAGGATGAGCCTATGAAAGATCCAAAGGGCATTGGAGAAAACCAGGTCATTTCAGTGATGCAACACTTTGTTCCATGACTATGATAGGAAGATGAACTTGATATATATTAAGTAACATTTGGCAATGGAGATGCTACAATTACATTTTGTGCAATTAGTGGTCCTATATTTCTACAGCTTGCCTCACACATGCTACAAGTTTGTGCTGGTCATATGATGTACTCCCTGACTCAGGCAATGTAGTTTATAGGAGTAAAACTAGCTTTCCAGAGATGGGACTTCTACATCTTAAAGCAACTGTTTCATTCAACCCATCAAAAATTGGCACATTTAGCCACTTGGTCTTTAGTGTATAGCATTATCATATACTGGGCCAGATTTTCAAAGGGTTATGCATGTAAGTCCTGGGGCTTTACTAAAGGGGAGGTCCGGGGGCGGGGTCAGAGGCTCCCGGCACAGCGGCCATTTGCCGCTGTGCTGGGGATCGTGCACCGGCAGTTGCCAGACATGCGCAACTTGCTTCAGCCCCAGTGCTGAAGTAAGAGTTTTTTTTTTTTTTTTTTTTTTTTTTGGAAATAAGAGGAAAAGGTAGGGGGGAATGGGCAGGGGGGGTAGGAAATTGTGCACCCCCTTGCGTGCGCTGACCCCATGTGTACGCACCAGGTATAGTGTACATTTGAAAATCTACCCCACTGTGTATAGAGAGAGAGAGTTTGTTTCCAGTGCAGGATGTGATTAAAATCAAGAAAATAAACAATTTCTCCCTGACTGCCAAAGCAAATATAGAGCTGCCTTGTGTAGAAACTTTTAGAGTGGAAAATTGGCATTAGTAGAAAAGTTGATGTAGGAAAATGGAGCTGGCCACAGCAACATTCATCCTTGGTCCAGCTCTTTCTTGTCAACCAGCCAGTCAGTAGGCTGACTGGTTTCTGTTAATCCCATGGTTACTTTTAAACTGTACTGGGTGAGAGGAGAACCTTCACATCTGCACATGCAGCAGCTAAACCTGAGATTCTAAAATGGAATTCTGTCTACAAGCATTTGGTACTAGGGATGTGAATCGTTTTTCTGACGCTTGAAAATATCATACGATATTTTCAAACTCGTCAGAAATTGGGGGCTCCCTGAAACAAATAGGAAAACCCCATGAAATTGTTCATGGGGTTCTTATTGTTTTGGCAGAGGGTGGGAAAAATGGCACACAAACAACCCCTAAACCCACCCTGACCCTTTAAAACACATCCTTTAGCTTCCCCCCCCCCCCCCCCCCCAAAAAAAACCAAAACTACCATGTGACAATGGCACAGATAGCCCCTGACACATGCAAAGGGCCATCAGTGCCATTTTGATTAGTGGCAGCCAACGACCCAATGACTATGGGTCGTTGGCTGCCACTATGTCATACTATGACATAGTGGCAGCCATACGGTCGCCAGTATGACATAGTGAGGGCAAAGGTAGCGCCGGCGCCATTTTGAAGATTGGCAAAACGGCCCGCCGCAGGAGGTCGCACCCGGATCCCCGCTGGACTTTTGGCAAGTCTTGTGGGGGTCAGGAGGCCCCCCCAAGCTGGCCAAAAGTTCCTGGGGGTCCAGCAGGGGTCCGGGGGCGATCTCCTGCGCGCATGACGTTGGGAACCAGGAACCAAAATGGCACCGGCGCTACCTTTGCCCTGTCACATAAGGGCAAAGGGCCACTGGCGCCATTTCTCTCAATGCAGTCGTGGCCAGAGAGGGAGATCGCGTCGGGACCCCCCCACTGGACCCCAGGTAATTTCAAACATTTTGGGGGGGTTCGGAAGGGTGAGGGATTTGTTCTAAAGGTTCGGGGTGGGTTTTAGGATTTTTTTGGTGTGCCGGTTTTCCCGCCCTCCCCCGATTTTACGATTTTTTAAAAGAAAAAACACGACAATAAGATTTCCCTCCCCCCCCCCCACCCCCCAGCCAAAATCGATCGATCACACGATTCACACCCCTAGCATCTAGTATTTATATATTACAAGTAAATTGCCCTACTTTGTTACTGTTCTACTTCCACTTCTCCCCCATGTGTTTCTTATTGAAAATTTCATCTTATAGATGAAACTGTTCTGCAGCAGTGGTTTTGAGTTGTGCACAAAAGCTATTTTGTTAGCCAGAAAAATGCAGGGTTATTTAGAATTGCTGAAGAATTCGCTTTCCCTGCTTACCAAGCTTGTTTGCTTTGTGGACTATATCAGAGTGAGCAGGCTCTAACGAATTAGTTGTTTGTTTTTAAACAGACTAACCTAAATCAATACCATAGAAATCCTGATGCAGACGTGCTACAATCTGAATCTAGCCAACTTTATTTTATTTTCTGATGGCAGTGCTGCAGCTGCCGCTCCCTGCTGCCATGGCAGATGTGAGTCAGCATCCTGTAACAGCAGAGCGGTTTTGCTGTTCCTCTATTATGGTGCAAGTGCACACTTTCCATGAGATGCCATTGTGGTGATTAAACCCTGACTTTTTTTTTTCCATGCCCAGAATGTATGAGAAGGAACAAGAAATTAAGTACTCTGTCTTTGCTATTAGTTATTGCTGGAGATCTCATTTACTGACAGCTATGAGATGCTTGACATGTAAACCACTTATTCGCAGCACAGGTATTGCAATGCGTAGAAGAGGTAGAACAGGACTGGCCCTTTAGCCAAACAAAACATGGCGAAGGGACACGCCCTGTCACAATGACTTCATCTCCCCTCTGGGAGCTAAAACCTGGATAACAAGTTCAAAACTCTCAACTTCCCACATCTTTCTTTACTGCCTTGACGAAATAAGTACTGTAGCTAGTGTCCTGGGAATCTCTGCATGAAGCCACCTGTTAGTGCGGGATCCCTGCATATGAAGACAATGTAGGATATTAATCTGAGAAGCCTGCGTAATACAGACTTGCTACCAACATGGCTTATGGTTAAGTTCTCTAGGCGTTGCCTAGTGGTTAGATCAGTAGGCTACAAAACCAGTATTCATATCCCGCTTCTCCCAGTGATGTTCTTTATGACCTTGGGTAAGTCAATAATTCACAAAGAAAGCTGAGCACCTATATTTAGCTATCCAAGTTAGGTCCCTAAGTTCAGCTGAATTTTTATCTAAATTTTGGACTCCTAAAATTATGGAAGTCCATATTCAACCAGTAGCTGGATAAACTTATCTAGCTAACTTGGCTGCTGAATATACTTGGCTGTCTTTATAGTTAGCTGAATAAGTTTATCCTGTGAACTGTAAGACAGCCCAATAGATATCCGGCTAACTTAAGCAGATAAATCTAGGACAAGTAGCTGTGCCCTGGAATTCTTCCATCCCTCCCCTTGCTTATCCAGCTAAAGGCCTCATTTTCTAAAGTATCGCAAGCCTGCGATACTTTAGAAGACGGGGGGGCGGGCCTGCGATCGCTGCCGGTATTGCACCCAATAGCGCCACCATAGGAGGTGTAGCTATTGGGAGCGAAATAGGCAGAGAAAAGGCACCTACCTTTTCGCTACCTATTTCGGCCCCGGTGGCGCCCCGATTCCTCTTCCGGGGCAGACTCCGCCCCCATCCTGGTATCGCACGCGATAAGGGACTTTTCGTGTGTGAGCGGCTTGGAAAATGAGGCCCTAAGTGTTTAGCAGGATAAGCAGCCATCAGTGCGGCTGAATATTCAGATCGTGCTATTTAGCAGGCTAAGTGCCACAGAATATTGGCCCCTAGATGCCTAAATGTAGGTAACTATTTATTTGCTTAGATGTAGTCCCCTATGTTAGGTGCCTAGTGATGAAAATCATTGCTAAGCAGCTAACCTCCATTCTGTCCCTATAGCCATCCTTTTCTTAGGCTCCTAAATTTAGGATCTCATCTCTCTATTTTTTTTTTTTTTTAAACTTTATCCTTTAAAAAAAAAAAAAAAAGGGCCAGTTTAGGAGCCCAAGCTAATTAGTACTTCAGCTGAAAATACTGAACCTATAGGTGGTTAATGCTGTAATTTATGGAATGCTATTGTGCTCAGCACATTGTAGAATAAATCCACAAAGTGGCCATGGCCTTGATTGAAACCTGGCTTAGCACTGGAGCATAGGGAAGTAACAAGAACTACTTAAGGTCAGTGTCTGGTGGAGATAGCAGTTAAACCTGGGTAGCCCATGCCCCAACTTCTCCTGGCATGCATGGGTCATGCGGGACATCATGGGACAGGGCTGGGCCCATGCTCTCAGGTTCTTCCTGCACAGGGGGTGGGGTTAAGAACAGTCTTTCAAGGCCCTTAAAGGTTTGTCTCACCTGAAGCTCTTTTGCAAACAGTAAGGAACAAAACGTACTCTACACTGTAGCTGTTCAACAATAAAAAATCCTTTGGTCACTAGGTTGTAGGAAACAAAATCCAGAGCCATTCATGAAACTTTAGTGCAGCGACTGGTACAGGAAAATAGCGTCCATTAGCACAAAACAGTGTCTGAATTAGAAAATGCTGCACCCAGGCAGGTAGGCACATCCTCCTTGGGCATGTCCCCTGGTACCTGCTCCTCTGGATACAGCTCTATCTTTCTCTTAAAGAATACCAAAATAAATGAGCCTTTGATAGATTTTCATTTTGCCTGGAACATTTTCAAAGCAAACTTCTGCACGTAAGTTTTTGATTTGAAATCTGGGCACATAACAGCTCACACGTTTGAGGCCTGTTACAAATTCACCAATAGGTAAAACAGTTTTGGGCCAGATTTTAGAAAGGTTTTGCTCGCTGGGCCTATTTTTTAAAAAGGCCCGGGGATGCGCGTAAGTCCCGGGGCTTGCAAAAAGGAATGGGGCCGGGGGCCAGAGGCTCCAGGCAGAGCGGCCATTTGCCGCTGTGCTTGGGATCGCTCTCCAGCAGTTGGCCGGCACATGCAACTTCAGCCCCAAGGCTGAAGTGAGTTTAGCAACAAAAAAAAGAACTCAAAAAAGGTAGGGAGGAAATGGCGGTGGAGGTAGGGGGGAGGGGGTGGGGGGTAGGGAAGGCAGCATGGCTCAGAGCGGGTTTGGTGCGCACAAGGTGCACAATTGTGCACCCTCTTGAGCACGCCGACCCCGGATTTTATAACCTGTGTGCACATGTATGCCTGCGCACAACCTTTTAAAATCTACTCCAATGCTTGCTCACATGTAAATTTATCTAGACTGAGTGGAGGCAGAGTTGGTGGAGGGCTTTATGTGCATATCTTTTTTTTTTTTTTTTTCCATTTTCAAAAGTGAGTGCATAAAACTTTCCATGCACATAACAGGAGTGACTGTGTGCAGGTAAATTTTCCAGGATAACTTTCAAAGCAGACTTATGTGCATAAGGTCCACTTTGAAGATTGATGTAACTTACGCATGTGTTTGCCAGCTAACTTATGCAGGCTGTTAAAAAAATTACCCCCAAAGGGGGCTAGGTCCACACATTCCAGGGATGAGTTCTTAAAATTTAGCCAGGTATCCCAAAATTTAGTACCAATCAGCTAAATTTGTACAGACCATTCCATCCGTGCAAAAATTTGCCCTAAATCTTCCTTAAACATTTTTTTGCAATCAGATGTATCCAGATATTCGGTGGTACCTTTTTTAGCCAAATCAGTGCAGCTAAAGACAGCTGCATAAATTTACACTGCAGTTTAATATCAATCCCCCAATTAGATATTAGCATGTATAAGACAATTTGTAACTGGAAGCTGTCTAACAGTAAGCTTATGCTGGAGATATTAAAAAAAAAAAAAAAAAAAGAAATAGTAGTCATGCTTTTTACATTTGAATGGACACAACTAGAATGTCATTGTACTACAGTTTCTTCTGTAGTGATTTTAGAAGTTTACATGCCGTGTGAACTCAGCAGGTTAAGTGTTTCAGTGGCAGTCGGTATCAGGAACTTACAGGATCCCTGTTCATCCTGTTATACATCCTGTCTTATACGCATGTAAGCAGAAGACAAAAATAGTAACACTGTGCCTCTGTATGAATACTGAATGAGAGGTATCCTAGCAGAGCAGTGCCTTAAAAAATCACCTTCTCTAAGGGGCAGATTTTAAAACCCCTGCGTGTGTGTGCGCCTATTTTGCATAGGCCGGGACGCGCGTAAGTCCCGGGGCTTCCTGTCGGGGCGTGGCGAGATGACGTGGCGTTTAGGGGGCGGGGTGCAACGTTTCGGGGGTGGCGACATGGGCGTGGTTTTGTTCCAGGGGCGTGGCCACAGCGACCGGACCACGGAGTGGAGCAGCCGGCCGACGCGCGCAAAGTTACGCCTGCTGAAAGCAGGCGTAACTTTGCCGACAAAGGTAAGGGGGGGTGGGTTAGGTGGGGGGAGGGCGAAGGAAAGTTCCCTCTGAGGCCGCTCTGAAATCGGAGCGGCCTCGGAGGGAACAGGCAGGCTGCGCTGGGCTCGGCGCGCGCAGGTTGCACAAATGTGCACCCCCTTGTGCGCGCCGACCCCGGATTTTATAAGATACGCGCGGCTACGTGCGTATCTTATAAAATCCAGCATACTTTTGTTCGCACCTGCTGAGCGAACAAAAGTACGCGCTCGCGCAAGTATTTAAAATCTGCCCCTATGGTTATATTTATGGGTGAAATATTGGCTAGCACTCCTGGGGAAAAAACAAGAGGAAAAATGACAAAATAAGAGAATGGATGTAAAAATTAAAAACTTGAGCCAGTAATCCTTTATGGTGTGTGTTTTTTGTTTTGGTAGGAGTGGATGAAGTAACCATCATCAATATTCTAACAAACCGCAGTAATGAGCAAAGACAGGATATCGCTTTTGCCTATCAACGGAGGACAAAAAAGGTAACTAAGAACAATGGACATGCAATGCGAATCGGACCTGTGGTCCATACAGCACAGTATCCCATCTCCTACAGTGGCCAGTCTGAGTTGCTTGAAAGTATCCAGAAGATCCCTTCCCTGTTACTCATATCCATATGGAGGAGGTTTTGATCCTCTTGCCTCCTAGTTGATAAGTTTAATGGCCTATCCTCCAAAAACTTAACTGCATTTTTTTTTTTTAAATCCCAGCTATGCTATTAATTTACTTATTTAGCTCGTGCCTTTTTACTGGTAGCTCAAAGAGTTGGCCTCGGGTACTGTAGATATTTTCCTGTCCCCAGAGGGCTTGAAATCTAAGGTGGTTCATTCACTAAGCTGTGTTAGACCATTTACTGCTGGGTAAATGGCCTAACATGGGATAACACAAGATATTTCAAATATTATGTGGATATCCTGAAAACCTGACTGACTGGGGGTCCCCAGGGCAGGGTTGGGAAGCCCTGCTCTTTTCACTTGTACTCTCTCCTCCTTTTCCATCTAGGCCAGCCATTGCAGCAGCAGATGACCAGCTGAGTGGGTCATGGGCCACAGTTCCCTCTGGCACGCGTGCAATCTTGGGACAACTAGCAGGCATCGCTGTTTGAGTGATGGCTAGGACAGACTCCCTACATCCCAGGGAGGGGATTCTCAATTAGAATAATTGAGAATCCCCTCCCTAATTGAGAATCATGGTCTGCGCTCTCTTCAGTCAACCTCATCTTCCTCTTTTTAGTGAAGGACAAAAGGAATTGTAGCAAAGGGTAGGGAGAGGTGGGGAGTCCCATCCATGTTCACTGTTTTACAGAGCTGAGCCCTGTAATTCTGAAACATCAATATCCTAAGCATAGTTAAAGCAGTGGCTGAGCTGCAATGAAGGTTATAACTTCCCAGAAGCAAACTGACTGGAAGTAGTAGTTAAATTTTTAATAAGCTGGCTTCACTGCTACCTTAAGAAAAATCAATTTGGGATGCTTTTCTGGAGAAATGCATCTTTGATGCTTCCCCAAATGGTCAGAGGTTGGGTCTTGCATAGATTGCAAAACAAACTGGAAGGCAGAGCATTTGGATCTGCAAAGAGAATTTTATACTTGGGCCACAGAAGCAGGGCATTGGCAAACATTTCAGGACACAGCAGCAGCAACCTGTTTCATCTTTAGAAACTCCAAAGAATGCAGGAATTGTGGAAAACCAGGACTGCCTTGCTTGTGTCCTTATGACTTGGAGCCAGGTGCTTCCTTAGCTAGCAGCCAGTGTAAGATTAATGAACACAGTGGTGGGACTTTGATCCTTTGGCATGGGAGAGAAATCCTGATGGAAGCGGGCTGTTGCTAGTCACGGCGTTTCATGAACACTTTATCTGCTTCTTCCTGGGTCCTACCTTAAGCAGCACACTATTGCTCACCTTGAACGTTTCTACATACCAGTAGATGTTTTGGTTCGCTGGAGAACTAGAAGAAGCTGTCCAGGAGGAGACAGAATAGAAAATGGGTGTAAGGAACCATTGGTGCAAGGTCCATTAGTGCAGCAAGTGCAAGGAGCCTTTAATTGTCCTTTATATTACATTCCTTTACAATTTAGCCCCTTTGCTACACCCCTTATTTCTGATGTAAGCTTTTGCATATGGGCAATCTGTGTTGATTTTTCTTTTTCCTGGGGTTAGGAGTGCTACATTCTCTTCATTCTTGAAAATCACATTCATTGTGTAACTACTGGGACTAGGTGGCTAATACTGTGAGCAAGACAAGCTCCCTTCATTAGCAGAGCAAATGTATAGTCCTTATGATCGGCCTTGCTCAAAGCAATAAAAAGGAGAAAGGAAGGTCACCAAACTCTGCAGATGATATTGTTTTATTGGACTATCTTAACACATTATTGGCCAACTTTCAAGAGCATACGTCTTGTTGATGGGGAAACTCTTGGAAGCTCATCACAGATGTTGCATTTTTATTTAATTATCATTTCCCCTCAGCTTGTTTGATCTTTCTTTCACTTAAGTGGATTAAGATAGCCAACCACACTGTTTTATGCAAAGTATGAACCTGAATGTAATTTGCTTTGAAGTGCTTGAAAGTTTAACAAAAATAAATACATAAATGTGCTCTGCCTCTGTCTGAAGAGCAGAATTATTGCACAGGAGTTTAAAAAAAAACGAATGTATCCACATTTGTTCTTCTTTTATAAGGATCTTCCTTCTGCCCTGAAAAGTGCTCTCTCCGGTAACCTGGAACATGTGATGCTGGGTCTGTTGAAGACTCATCCTCAATATGATGCTTCTGAACTGAAGGCTGCCATGAAGGTAACAAGCTTATTTTTGGCAGATGCGTTTTAAGATGCACATGAAGCCTGTTTGGTCTCAAAAGCTCATGTAGTACAGTGTCTTTATGTTGATTCAGTAATGTCACAACCTACTAGGATCCCATGAGAATCTAATGTTTGCAAACTGAGTTCAAAAACAAGTATTTTTTTGTGCTCACATGAGGATCATTGACAGAGCTCATAGAGGATACAGCAGATGGTTGGACTGATTCTGGCAAGTCAGTGCCTTGTCCCAGAGGAGCAGAGCAGAAGTGGACAGCGGAAACAGGAGAGCCTACTGACTTGAGCCAACAAGTTTGATATTAGGGCACATTTAGAGTAAGATGGTGTCTGTGTATACAGATCATTTATGTGAGAATATATACATAAGTAACGACAATTAATATCAGCTAGCATCCAAATATGCCAATACCCACATTTATCCTTGAATATTTCAGAGATGTACCTGCAGCCATCTTTGGTATAGATTTGCTACTGATTTCAGTGTTTTTACAAAGCATTTAAGAATCTATACTTTGTAATTTTGTGGTTTTTTTTTTTTTTAATTTTTATGTATGTTTATTGTATTACCACTTGGATGACTTTGTACAAGCAGTAGTTAAAGTTTTTAATAAATAATAGTGGAGAAAGTACAAAATTATTGGCTGCATAGCCTAGTAGCTACAATGCATATGAAAGCTATGAAACCTCTTCCGTTTCAGCTTTATTTCCGCTCCTCGGAAACCTGCCCCACCTTCCTTTTGTCTAATAGTTGTATTTTACATTTTATCACTGAATCATGCATGATCTTTGGTAGTATTCTGAGCTTTGTAGGGTGATTAGCAGTTTCGGCAGAAATGAGAAAGCAACAGTTGGATTGCATTTCCTGCATTTTTAAAAAAAATAAAATGTAACCACAAGTTCAGTACAGAGCAACTGCTGTGAAGATTTCCAGAAATATCCCTTGAAATTCATTGCTGTTTAGACTAGCATTAGCTGGTTTACAAAAAAAAGCTCTACCCTTGTTCTGCATTTTAGTGCCTCAGATTGTAGGAGGAACTACAGTGCTAGCCCTCCAGAAGTGCTGGAAATATTCAGTGATTTTGTGAAAATCACTATTGCCTTCAAGGCAGAGATTTGCTACAAGTTTCAGGGCTAGAAACATATGCTTTTGTGATGCTAGACCCCTGAAATATCGCAGCACCTAAAGCTCTGATTTTTGGACTCAGACGGCTGAGCCAGGGATATAATAGAAGTCTATAAAATCAAGAAAGGACTTGAATGGGTAAATGTGACTCTATTATTTCTTCTTTCAGGTAATTCAAGGACTAGGGGCACTCCATGGAGTTCGCAAGTAGCACATTTAAAACAAATTTGAAAAATTTCTTTTTCACTCAAGGCACAACTAAGCTTTGGAATTCATTGCCAGGTGGACAGGGAATAGCCATGGCTTATAGCAGTGGCAATTCCCTAAGTGAACTAGATTATTAGTTAATGGACTTCTCTTCGAAGAACTTATCCAAAACGTTTTTAAACCCAGCTACACTAACTACATCCTCTGGTAACAAATTCCAGAGCTTAATTGTACATTGAGTGAGAATTTTCTCCATTAATTTTAAATGTGCTACTTGCTAACTTCATGGAGTGCCCCCTAGTCCTTCTATTATCCGAACGTAAATAACATATTCACATTTACCCATTCTAGACCTCTATCATATCCCCCAAGCTGAACAGCCCTAAGTTCTTTAGCCTTTCCTTATAGGGGAGCTGTTCCATCCCCTTTATCATTTTGGTTGCCCTGCTCTGTACCTTCTACAGTACAACTATATATTTTGAGATGCGGCAACCAGAATTGTACACAGTGCTCAAGGTGTGATCTCACCATGGAGAGATACAGACAAATTATGACATTTTTCCATTTTATTCACTATTTCCTTCCTAATAATTCCTGGCATTCGGTATGCTTTTTTTGACTGCTGCAGCACACTGAGCCAACAACTACAATGTATTATCCACTATGACACCTAGATCTTTTTCCTGGGTGGTAGCTCCTAATATGGAACCTAACATGTAATTACAGCATGGGTTATTTTTCCCTATATGCATCACCTTGCATTTGGCCACATTAACTTTGATCTGCCATTTGGATGCCTGATCTTCCAGCCTCGCAAGGTCCTCAAGCAATTTATTACAATCCGCTTAATATTTAACTACTCTGAATTTTGTATCTGTAAATTTGATTACTTTACTCATGGTATTCTTTTCCAGATCATTTATAAATATATTCAAAAGCACCGGTCCAAGTACAGATCCCTGAGGCACTCCACTGTTTACCCTTTTCTACTGAGAAAATTGATTGTTTAATCCTACTGTTTCCTGTCTTTTTAACCAGCTTGTAATCCACAAAAGGACATCGCCTCCTATCCCATGACTTTTTATTTTTCTTTGGAAGCCTCTCATGAGGGACTTTGGATTTAAAGAAGGCATTTGACAAATACACTACACTACATCTACTGGTTCACCTTTATCCACATGCTTATTAACCCAAGACTTCCCTTGGGTAAATCCATGCATGTCTTTCTATATGCGCTGTGATTTTGATCTTTAGAATAGTTTCCACTATTTTTCCCAACACTGAAGTTAGGCTCACTGGTCTATGGCTCCAGGGGTGATCCTGGAAACTCAAGTATTGGGGTTACATTGGGCAACCTCCAGTCTTCAGGTACAGTGGATGATTTTAAGGAAAGGTTACAAATTTTAACTAATAGATCTTCAGTTTCATTTTTTAGTTCCTTCAGAACCCTGGGGTGCATACTGTCCAGTCCAGGTGATTTGCTACTCTTTAGTTAGGCCAGATTGACAACCACATCTTCCAGGTTCACAATGATTTGGTTCGGTTCATCTGACTCATCACCCTTAAACTATCTTCGGAACTGGTATCTCCCCAGCATCCTCACTAGTAAACACAGAAGCAAAGAATTCATTTAGTCTTTCTGCAATGGCCTTATCTTCCCTAAGAGCTCCTTAACCCCTCTGTCATCTATCAGTCCAACTGACTCTCAGATGTTTCTTGCTTCAGATATATTTTAAAAAGTTCTTATGAGTTTTTGACTCTTATGGTCAACTTCATTTCAAATTCTTTCTTAGCCTGCCTTATCAGTATTTTATGCTTATGCTTCTTCCTAATTTCTTCAGATGGCTCCTTATTCCAATTTTTGAAGAATGTTTTATTGGCTAAAATAGCCTCTTTCACCTCACCTTCTAACCATGCTGGTAATCATTTTGCTTTCCTTCTTAGTACATGTATGCTTTTAATTATATAACTGCATAATGGACGTGGATACCTTGTTTGGTAATCAGTGTTTGTGTGGGCTCAAATGTACATTTGTATCTTCTTTTTTTTTTTTTTTTTGCAGTTAGGTATCCTGTTTAAAAAAAAAAAAGTACCCATATGTAGCTACTCCTGTGCAACTGTTATCTGACTGATATGCTGTCCTAAACAAAGACTAATCTGCAGAGCTGGTGTACGAGTTCTGTGCTGCTATAGTCTCGCTGACTGAGCTGTGCAGTTCCCTGTGGTGGCCGTTCCTTCTGAGGGGAGGGCTGGAACATGGACACAACTCTGGTCTGTGTCTCCTGTATAGTAAGGCCAACCTGTGACATGTGTAGTGGTAGAAATTGCAGAGAATCAAACTAAGCTAGCCACCTTATCCATGAAGCTCCAAGCCACCGGGTACATGATTTCATTGACTTGCTCAATTCTCTTGCCAAAAGCATTCTCGGGTTTGTACTTTTTAGTTTTAGGAAAGGTGAGCATATAAAGTGCAGCATGCTTTGGACTAGGTAGGGCCCTAGCCACTATCCCTTAATGGAGGGTTTCACAACCCTCTCCTGGAGCAACACCCTAACCAGTCGGGTTTTCAGAATATCCATAATGCGTATGCATGAGAGATTTGCATACATTGGAGATCCAGGGAATCTAAATCTATCTCATGTATATTCATTATGGTAATCCTGAAAACTCGACTGGTTAGGAGTGCCTCCGGGATAAAGGTATTTCACAGTCACTGCAAGGAAAGCAGCAGCATTTGATCATGAATCAGAACTTGTGAAGTTAGCTTAATGAACTTACATTGTATCTGTCTCTAGAAATAAGAAGGTTCCCAGTCAACAAGCATAGATACTGGAATGCCAGAGGTGACAATGTAAGGCAGGGGTCGGGAACGTTTTTGGCTGAGAGCCATGAACGCCACATATTTTAAAATGTAATTCTGTGAGAGCCATACTAACTACAACCCCCTACTCTCCTGATGCCCCCAAGACCTGCCAAATTAATTTACTACAACCCCCCATCCTCCTAAACCCCCCCCCCCCAAGACCTGCCAGAAGTCCCTGGTGGTCCAGCGGGGGTTCGGGAGCGATCTCCTGGACTTGGGCTGTCTGCTGCCAGTAGTCAAAATGGCGCCGATGGCCCTTTGCCCTCACTATGTCACTGGGGTTGACCAATGGCGGCGGTAGCCCCTGTGACATAGTGAGGGCAAAGGGCCGTCGGCACCATTTTGACTACTGGCAGCCGACAGCCCAAGTCCAGGAGATCGCTCCCGGACCCCCCGCTGGACCACCAGGGACTTTTGGCAGGTCTTGGGGGGGGGGGGGGGTGTCAGGAGGGTGGGGGTTTGTTAGATTTTTACTTTTTTATTAAAGATTTGTCTGCGAGCCAGATGCAGCCATCAAAAGAGCCATATCTGGCTCCTGAGCCCTGATGTAAGGGAAACAAAGTGAAAAACATTCTATTTTTTTTTTTTAATCTAATAAAACAGTTCATGGTGGATGCAGATATTTTATGGTTATGAGGTAGACCTGCTAACTTAGCTAAATCCAGCCAGTCAAATTTAAAAAAAATTAAAATTAATTTTGGGCCAGCTCAATCTACAAAAACTTTCAGCTGAAAACCTAGCTGGTTAGCCTCAGTTGAAAATTTTACGAAAGATAACTAGCTAATAGGATTGTTTTATCAAAATGTGTTATGGCGTTAACGTGTGCGGGATCGGGGGAGGAGTTTGGTTGGGTTTTAGTTAAATTAGGGGCCATATCACGTTGTGCAATAGCATCTCGCATGTTGCACAGTTTTAATGCCAGAAATAACTACAGCTTTTTCCCTGGTATTAAGCTGTACGATATATGGCCATAACATAATTCATGATAAATTGTTGGAATTGCATTCTGGCCATTTCTGAGCTTGGGGAGGGGAGAGCCTCTGGGGAGGGCCTCCCTGTGTGTACCTATTTATATCCCTATAGGAAGGCCACCTGATCGGTCGAAGTGAGGTGGTGGTGGTGGTGGTGGTGGGTTAGGGGCCAGTTTTGCATGTAGTGAGACGTACGAACAGCACGGTACACCTTGGTCAAGATTTGATGTCATTTGGAGTGAGGAAAGTCTCACAAAGATGACATTTTGTTCTGTTATCTCACCCTAGCCAAGCACTATGCAAAGCGGTAAGTTACCGAGTGGTGCAGTAACTTACAAATTTCTATAAACGCATCCCTTTTTGATAACACATGCATTAACTTTTTGGATGAATGATGGGGTAAATTAGCCCGTTATCTTGGCTGCTTAGCAGCTTTTGAAAGTTTTGACTTGTCCAAGCTGCTTCTGGGCCTAAGCTGAATCTTTTTTTTTTTTCAAGTTATAACTTTGGATAATTGATTTTCTTATGGAGAAAATTACAATTCTGCCTCTCCCCTGAAAACACTCCTCCAATTTGAAAATTACAGCAGCTCAATGTCTACCTAATGACCTTAGCTTAATCACACTTGGTGTGGAACAAGTCCTGCTGCTCAAAAGCTATAAAAGGGTGGGGTGGAAAATATGCACACAAACCGCCCCCATATACTGTATCTGATAAGGCTCTCTTTGTACTGAGCAAAGGCTAATAAAAATAATCCTTTTGTACTGATCTGTGTATTCTTCTCTGGTATGACCACTCTGAATAATTTTGGAGGAAAGTGGGCAGAATATACCTGTCTGAAATGGGACAAGCACAAGATGTTATCCTAAAACAACCAATTTTTAACATGCAATGCCAGGATGTGGATGATGGGGCCATTTAGATGTGTATGTGGTGCTTAAGAAATCTGTGTGGCAATGCAGATGACATGATGGCACACATAATCAATCACATCCTGCTTCAGATACAAGTTTGAGGGTGATCTAGTTGAGGAAGCTAGAACTAAACCATGAGTTATCTTGCTCCGAAGGCCATCTTAAAGTACTCTGCTGTAAATGATGTATTGGCAATTTTTCTATTTGGCCCAGAGCTGAAGGAAGGACATTGGCAGAGAGCCCGGTACCACCCTACCCTCAGCAGCAAGGAACAATCAGTGAGAAGCCGGCAAGCTGGTGCATGCTTACAGGCATGACCTGTACCTTGCGTAGGTTCTATTAGCACCAGGAAGTCCTTGTGGAAGGAGGGGGGCAGGGCTGCCCCTGGGATGGTTAGTGCATACCTATTCATAAAACGTTGCACTGATCTTTGTAGCTTACTGCTGAGCATATGGCGCCACCTTGATCTCTGCCTGTGTGCTTCCTTCAGCTCTGTGCTGACTGAATGAGGGGGAGGGGCTGCCCAGAAGGTGGACACAGATGTGCCATCTTGGTAACTCTTCACCCCCCCCCCCCCCAATTTTCTTATCTCTGAGGTGAGGGGGTTCTACCCTTAACGGGTGCCTATGGGTGCCATTTTTTTTTTTTTTAAACTCTGCCATGGTTGACTGTACCCATCCAAAACCAAGCTACACTTAAATATTTTTAGCTCATATGCTGCTGAAAACAGATGCATATTGACAAAAGACCCCAGGATGAAACACTAGATGAGTTACAAATAGGGATGTGAATCGTTTGACTATTTAAAACAATCGTCATATATTTTAAATCGTCAAAAATCGTTCAGAGTCACGATGCAATAGAAATTCCCCCTGATTTTATCGTGAAAAATCGGGGGAGGGGAGAGGGCGGGGAAAACCGGCACACCAAAAAAAACCCTAAACCCACCCCGACCCTATAAAATGAATCCCTTACCTTCCCCCCCCCCCCCCCCCCAAAAAAAAACTTTTTATGAGTACCTGGTGGTTCAGTGGGGGCATGGGGACCGATCTCCCGCTCTCGGTCCATCGGCGCCATTTTGGCTGCCACTTTGGCTGCCACTCAAAAATGGCGCCGATGGCCCGATTTAAAAAAACAAAACACAAAAAAAACCCCACCTGACCCTTTAAAAATGACCACCCTCCCGATCCCCCCAAAAACATACCTGGTGGTCTAGTGGTGGTCCCGGGAGCGATCTCCCGTTCTCAGGCCGTCGGCTGCCACTCAAAAAGATGGCGCCGATGGCCCTTTGCCCTTACCATATGACAGGGTATCCGTGCCATTGGCCGGCCCCTGTCACATGGTAGGAGCACTGGCCGCCGCCATCTTTAAAGATGGCCACCACTGTCGTAAAGATGGCGCCGGCCATCCAGTGCTCCTACCATGTGACAGGAGCCGGCCAATGGCACGGATACCCTGTCATATGGTAAGGGCAAAGGGCCATCGGTGCCATCTTTATGAGTGGCAGCCAAAATAGCGCCGATGGCCCGAGAGCGGGAGATTGGTCCCCGTGCCCCCACTGGACTACCAGGTAATCGTAAAAGGTTTTGGGGGGGTCGGGAGGGTGGGGGAAGGTAAGGGGTTAATTTTAAAGGGTCGGGCCTCACTACAAAAAAAATAACGATGTGAATCTGAACCAATTCCGATTCACATCACCCACGATCAGATTTTTTCCCCCCTCTAGCTGAACCCGATCGTTAAGACGATCGGGCAAACGATTCACATCTCTAATTACAAATGTTATAACATGTCATAGGGCAGAGGACCCCAAAGTTTTCAGTTGCCTAGATTTATTGGGTGAGAAGTGAAGAACTCCCATAAGTACTTTTGTTACTTTAAAGCTAGGCTATCATGAATTATCACACAGTGCATTTATTGACCATGTCTATTTGTACTTTAATGTGGCAAATAAAATCCCCATGGGGACTGGCTGGGTAAAAACTGCAACCATCCTTGACCTTGAGATCTGCCATGGCCAGCTTCCTGTTTCCCTCTGGTACTATCCTGTTTGCACGAAGACAAAGAAAGCTGATGCATGGTGATGTAATGTTTGATCAGTTAGAACAATCAGTCTTTTAGCTACAGTATCTTCTGTTTCATTGCTAAATCATTTGTAATCATTAGTTACTTCTGGGTAATGTTCAGTAATAACCTATACAGGGCTGTCAAAATGCATTATTAGTGAAAACAGGCACTTCAACCTGAAGTGCTTTTTTAAAATATTACAGAAGATGAGTTGGCTAAGTGTATCCTGAAATACATCAAAATGTAAGAGCAGCAGCAGTTAGCAGTAAAGTGCCATTTCTCCTTGCTTTGTCTCACTGTCTGTGTGAATGTACTGGGTCTCTCTTTGTGAAGCAGCTTCCCTGAAATTTGGTAAGTGCGTCTCTTCCTGAGAACTCCTGTGTCAAGTTGGCACAATAAGCAAAGGCCTCAATATATCTGGTGTAGAAGCAGGGCTGGCCAAGGAGTGGAAACTGCGGTTTGCCCACTGCATCAGTACAGTTGGGGCTGAGCCAGAGCCAAAAATGTGTCCTGAGGTTCCAAGTCCCAAAGAAAAGAACAATTTGACCTGATGAACCACACAAGGAGCTCAGCTATTTCATGTTGTTCATAAAGCATTTGCCACAGCCTAACAAAGTAGTAAATTTAGTTTGTGAAACTTTGTTGGGCATTGGAAGCAATCATACACTGCCCTCTGCTGTTTTTTTTTCGCAGGTACTGTAGCCAAAAGGAAAGCATGCACTTAAATTATATTTCCTCTTTTCTCACCCTGCTTCTGCACTGTCCCGCTTATTAATGAAACCTTGCCATTTGCCACTTTCTCATGGCACGTTCTACCTGTTGCCCTCTACAATTTCACAACATGATGCTGCATCTTTAACAAGGAGCAGGCTGAGTACTTGACAAACAATCCTGCACTTAAAGGGATTGTGAGCAGGCCTGCGGCTACAATGGCAGAACTGTACAGTTACAGGTAGAAAGTCCTCAGTCCAGTCCCCCAAGTCAGGTCTTCTGCACGTATAGTCAGCTTTGAAATTAGCATTCATAGGCCTCATGTACTGGAGGGGGGGGGGGGGGGGGAGTCATAGACCTTACTTAAGGCTGACACCTCATTGGTGGACTCGGAGCTCATGATTGCAGAGATTTGGAAAGTAGCCCTAGTACCTGACACCTGGCCCAGGATTGTTGCTACAATGAACAAACTAGGTGTATTCAGGGAGATGTAAAAAAATAAATAAGGGAAAATGTCGCCTGGTAGTTGCACCAGATCTAATCTCTGGTTCAGCTGAGCTAGAAGTACCAAGGACCTGGAGGAAACAGTCAGGTCAAGGAATAAAAACAAAGCTGATTGCTCCAGCGTGCAAGTCTTGGTTGGTGCTGAGGAGTTGTGACATCAGAAAGAAGGAATTTGCCTGTATTGTCAGAAAAGTTGTAGCACCAGAGGTAATAGTTAAACCTTCACCTTGAATACCTTGCAGTCTGTCTTTCACAGGTTGGGGCAGGCAAGGAATGACTGCATCAACCCTTTGCCTGGCATTAAAAACCTCAGACTAGCACTGGGCTGGCCAACTCTGGTCTTAAAGAGCCACAAATGGGAGCAAAATGTTGGTGTAGCAAATAGCAGCTAGGATAGCAGGCTCCCAACTTCCCTATCTAAAATATCTACAAAAGCCAGCCCTCTATGCTTAAAGTGGCTAAAGATACCTCTACAAGATTGCTGCCTATATTGGTGGGAGACCAGAATGTAAGACCCAAGTGGATTCCCAGAAAACTACAGAACACTAGGTGCTGCCCACTGAGGCCGTGTCTGATGAGGATACGGAAGGTGAAGCAGGCCTCCCTGGAGCCATGCTGGGTACAATCCATGCAATTATGAGCAAGGGCTCAAATGACAAATAGTCTTGAGCCAAAACTGGAGTCAGTAGTGGAACAAATTACTAACTTAGTAGCCATGGTATCAGACAATACGGCTAAAATAGAGAACTTACAGGAGCATATGCAAGAAATCGAGATGGCTGCAGCTACTGCGGGGGAAAAACAAGGTGATATGGAAAACAAGCAGGAAGAACAACATCAGAATCATGGGCTTACTGGAGGGAGATGAGGGAGTGAATCCAGTGCAGTTCTTTGCCACGTTGCTGCCTTCGTTACTCCACTTACTTGCTCATCATTCAAAATAGAGCGTGTGCACAGGGCCGTTACTCCAAAGCCGTTGGGGAAATGCTAAACCAGGGCAGTAATTGTGTGACTAAAATTTGGTGATTAAAAACCAAAATAATGGAACTATCTCACAATTTGCAATCAAAGTACAATGATCATTGCATTAACATCTTCCAAAATTTCTCAATGGAGCTACAAAAACAGTGTAGCAGTAAAAGAAGCGAAGATCGGTGTATATACAAAAGCCCTTTATTGGAATTTGCCTGACTCTGGCCGAGTTTCGCTCTTTGGTCGAGAGCTGCCTCAGGGGCAATAAATTTGAGCAGGACTAATCGCATGCCTGCAGGGCTGAGGCCACAATGTTTGTGCATCCACTATTGTATCAGATTTTTGTACCTGTTCTTTAAAACATGTAGAGTTGACATGTATCACCAATTGTGAAGAACACTTCATTCAGATCATACCTTCAAAGCACTGAAGGAATATATAAGACTGCGGTGTGTATTGTAGCCGGTCCAGCCGCAAATCGAGTGTTCTTCACAATTGGTGATACATGTCAACACCTCCATGTTTTAAAGAACAGGTACAAATATCCGATACAATAGTGGATGCACAAACATTGTGGCCTCAGCCCTGCAGGCATGCGATTAGTCCTGCTCAAATTTATTGCCCCTGAGGCAGCTCTCGACCAAAGAGCGAAACTCTGCCAGAGTCGGGCAAATTTCAATAAAGGGTTTTTTATATATACACCGATCTTCGCTTCTTTTACTGCTACACAGCTAACTGGATCAGCTTCTGATTTGTTTTCTGGGTCCATCCCTGCTACAAAAGCAGTGTTGGCATTTCATGGAAGCAAAGAAAATACTGAGAGCAAAGGGGGTGTAATATGCTTTATTGTACCTAGTGAAATTGCATATCTTTAATGATGGAGCTGCAAAACCCTTTGAGACTGCAAGGGAAGCTAAAAAAAATATATATGAAAGAATTACTGAAAGTCACAGCTTCGCAGAAACCGGATTAAAGATCAGCTGTATAGCATAGTGGCAAAGGAATGAGCAGGGAAGCTGGGGACAAGATACAGATGGAAAATGTATTTGTATTTCTTTGGGGTTTTATACAATGCAGAAAAGGTTGGGGGAGGGGAGGGAAGAGAGACCCCTGCAAGTGCTGGTGTTGGGAAAACCTGGCCTACAAATCCCAACAGGCACAGAGAAATGTGGGCTGGAAAGATGAGAATATGCTACCAACGTCATTGCATTGATGCCAAGATCACCCTCAAAGTTGGGCTAGCAGCGTCCCGCTAGCAAGCAAGCCAGTGACTGAGCAAATGCAACTGGATAAGGAAGTGTTCATCGGACAGGTTTGCGGTTGTTGCAGGTCCTGGTCTGTTCTGATGGCGCTGCTTATATTCATATCGTTAACCTTGCAAAGACTGGAGATTAAGCAGATATCAGCAAGTGACACTGTGCAGAGATGTTCGTTGATGTTTCCTGGGCAAATCGGACAACTCAACTAAAAATTGCATAGCATGGTTAAAGGGGGGGGGGGGGAGAGGGTGGGCTCAGGGGGTGTTGTGGTGGGGGGTTGGGCAGGGAGATGCAAGTTAGAAGGGAGAGGCAGAGCATTCATGCAGCAACAGGCTCCAGGTTCTGAGAAGTCCCCTGCCTGCGAGATCTGGGTGCCCATCAATTTAGGGGGTTCTGGTTGCGGAAAGACCTTGAAAATAGCATAAAAGAGTGGTGTGGGTGCCCCTATTTTACAACCTAGGTCAGGTATAGTTTGGGGGGTCGGGGAAAGGAAGAGAGCTTAGGAGAAGCTTTTCTACATAGACAAGGTTTGTGTTTAGGCTATTATGTTTTGAGAAAAAAAAAGGAAGTAACCAGTAAGAAACCTGCGCTACACAGGAAAATACGAGGTACTCGGGATTTACTTTGGATAACGGTATTCAAGATGTTTGTACACGAACATTGTTACATGCTATCAGCTTCAATATTATGTGATTACCGTGACTAACTCTTATTTAATGTCAGAGGTCTGGTATCACCTATTAAAAGGAAAAGGATTGTTGGTTACCTTAAGCAGCATCATGCTCATATAACAATGTTGCAAGAAACTCATCTGATAGACTTGGAGCAAGAGAAACTCGAGACTGGGTAGAGCAGATAGGGTATGCCTCGTTCAATTCAAAGGGCAGGGGGGTTGGTCTATTAATACATCTAGCTCTCCCCCTTGATAATTCATAAACTACAAGCTGATCTTGATGGAAGAAGGCTTGCTCTTATTAACAAATATGATCCCAACAAGGAGCAACCTGAATTCTGTCATGCTCTTATGAATCATATTTCGGGCAGGACTTATGCAAACTTTAGGCTTTCAAGGTGCTCATCAGGGAAGGATTATATGTGTGTTTCAGCTACCTACCATTCATATAGATGTATAGACTTCTTTCTGTGTTAAGAGAGATTATTCCCTTTAGGCCGGATTTTAAAACCCCAGCGCACGTAAATCTTGGGCCTTATGCTCCAAGCCAATTTTCAGCCCGTCTATGCGCGTAAGCGCCGGGGCCTCAATAGGGGGCGGTCTGGGGGGGGGGGGGGGGGGGGGGGCAGAGCGAGCGGCCTGGGACAGCACCATTCCTCAAAAAGGTGCTTATGGATTATGGCCTTATCAGAAAAAGTATCACCTTTGTGTGCAGGAGTGGGAGGTGGGGAAACCCCATTATTATTGCCGATGGGCAAATGTAATACTGATTTAAATTTGGATCCTGGTTGGACGGAAGGGCAAACAATCTAGAAAAAGGCATTCAAAATCTCAGTCTGTAGTAGGAGAGTAGAACTGTTATATAAATTATTAGACAGGGCTTACCAATACCTAACTTTTTATACAGGATTTTCCACAATGTCTTCTCAGATGTGCTGGAGAGGCTGTGGTCAGGATAGGACATATGTATGTGATGGTCATGGGTCTATGTCCAAACATTTTGGCAGGAAATACAGGTTGAATTGCAAAAAGGTTTACATAAGCAGGTAGTCCTTGGGGCAGCATTGTGCCTTCTAGGAGTTATGCCCCAACGGATCTTTACTAAAGGAAAGAGCAAGCTGTTGACTCAGTTTAGCTCATGCAGCCCGTTTCATGATTGCTTCTGTGTGGAAGTTTCCCCCCTTTGATTTCAAATTGGCAGAGACAAATACAAGACATTGCAAATCTGGAAAAGCTTAGTTTTTACTGGAGCAGCAATCTAATAAGTATGATAAAATATGGGGCTATACTTAGCAGCTCAGCTGCCCCATTAGAGTATCGGTGGTCCCTACAATCCTAATCCACTGATTTGTCCAATTTTGCTAGAGTAAGGTTTAATTGAGTATACACATCTGATGTAGACATGGTTCAATAACTGAAATGTTTGTGTGAAGATGTCTGATATATGTACTGTATTCTTATTCGAATGTACTATGTTTTGAAAACCTGGTTTCTTTAATAAATATAAAGTTACAAAAAAAAAGCCACCAATGGGCCTGATTTTCAGGATATTCACAATGAATACGCAAGAGATTTGTATGCATTGTCTCTACTGTTTGTGGCTAAATCTGAGGATCTGAGTGGCTAAATCTGAGGATCAGATTTAGCCACTCCTGGACTAGGAAATCGCTTTGTAAAATGAATGGGATGAGAGGAAGTCTTGACAACCCTGAAAAGTTAATGCAAGTGTAACCCTGCTTATCTTGCAAACAGTAGTTCAGTGCATACTGGTATTAATGCTGCCTTACTGAAGACTTTAAAAGAAAACGTAAATTACTTTTATGAATTGAATGCATACTGTTGTCATTTATCCATGAACTATCCCTTTTTTCTCTAGTTAATGCTTAATGTTGCAGGTTAATATAAGTTCATGTATTTTATATATTTCTGTAAAATGTTTTCATTCTGCCTGTCCTTGGTGATAACCCTACTGACAGCCAAGGTTGTAGGAAAGAGCCTTTATTTTCATTAAAGTGTTTTGCTATAGTAAAAGCATAATCTACAACTAGCTTATAAAACAGCTATACATTTGACTCAAAGTAAAGGCTTAAATTAGGGTTTGACAGTAGCCTGAGGCTACCAGTATACTGATTTGAGCTACTGTAATTGGAGATCATGTGAGCTCCCATGGAATTCAGTTAATGGCTGGTACCTTTTTAACTGGGGTAGCAGTTCCTTCAGTCTTGAGTAATAAAATATAATATTAAAATGAATACAGTAATTCTGTACTCT
The DNA here is from genome assembly GCF_901001135.1 of Rhinatrema bivittatum. Lineage (NCBI taxonomy): Eukaryota > Metazoa > Chordata > Amphibia > Gymnophiona > Rhinatrematidae > Rhinatrema > Rhinatrema bivittatum. Next base: position 31,651,319 of record NC_042627.1, read on the forward strand.
CTGTATGAGACTTTGAGCCATAATATGTGGCATCTAGTCACCTCTGCGGTTATTTTGTGTGACCTTGGGTTAGTCTCTTTATCTCATTCTGTCCCTATGTTTAAAGATAGCAACATTATGTTGTTGTTCGACTCTTTGGTATGGAGACATGTACAAACATTTTAAATTAGTTGTGAGATCCACTGTACCAGTGTCAACATTTTATTTCTTGGGGTCATGAAGAATCTACTTATTTTGATGCCTTTTTGCATAGAGCTGCAAATGACTGACATCATGGTATATAGATTGCTGTAGACCTTTTGCTCTCATGCCCTGTGGTATCTGTAGATAGTTACAGTTAACTGTTTGTCAGTCAGTAACAAAACTTACAAGGGCTGATACCATTCTTGCTTAAAATCTGTATCTTCATTGCAGTAAGTCAAGTTGATCTTTGAAGTAGTATAGTGTTTGTATTTCAGGTATTTAGATTAGATGCATGCTCCACAGCTTGATCAGATAGTGTTTGTTTTACCCATATAAATTCACTGTAACATGGATGTGCAGTTGACTGTGGGCCCTTGTTCCACCCTAACCAGAGACTTGTTGGTGTTTCAGGGTCTGGGAACAGATGAAGATTCCCTCATAGAGATAATCTGCTCACGGACAAACTCGGAGCTCCATGACGTTATCCCAGCATACAGAGAAAGTAAATTGATCAGTGATCTATGACTGCAAATATTTTTCTGCTGCTAAAAAAAAAAACCTAGTATGCTGTATGGGGCGGATTTTCAGAGCCCTGCTCGCCGGTGAGCCTATTTTACATAGGCCTACCGGCGCGCGCAGAGCCCCGGGACTCGCGTAAGTCCCGGGGTTCTCCGAGGGGGGCGGGCCCGGTCATCGCGGCGTTTAGGGGGCGTGTCGGCAGCGTTTTGGGGGCGGGTACGGGGGCGTGGCTATGGCCCGGGGCGGTCCAGGGGCGTACCCGCCCCCAGGTTGCGTCCCGGCACGCGGGGATTTACGCCTCCCTCCGGGAGGCGTAAATCCCCCGACAAAGGTAAGGGGGGGGCTTAGACAGGGCCGGGTGGGTGGGTGGGTTAGGGAGGGGAAGGTGAGGGGAGGGCAAAAGGAAGTTCCCTCTGAGGCCGCTCCGATTTCGGAGCGGCCTCGGAGGGAACGGGGGTAGGCTGCGCGGCTCGGTGCGCGCCGGCTATACAAAATCAATAGCCTTGCGCGCCGATCCAGGTTTTTAGCAGATACGCGCGGCTCCGAGCGTATCTACTAAAATCCAGCTTACTTTTGCTGGCGCCTGATGCGCCAGCAAAAGTAGGCCAATTTGCGCTATTTGAAAATCTACCCCTATATGTTTTAGTGTAACTATATATAGTTTTACATTTATAGGGCACTTTAACCATTTAAGGGACTCCGGGCAAATTTTTCTGGATCCTGATGACCCTCTTCTTTCCCTCCCTCCATTTAATCAGATGCTAGCCTGCTGCTGCAGCTTTCCTCCTCTTGTGCTACCTAACAGGAGGGCAGCCACATGTTGCCACCACCTGGCCCATGCAGGACAATGTAAACACTCCTACCTTCTTCTGGCCCATGTGGTCCCATGCATAAGTCTTCTTCCTGCGGACTAGCGTGAGTGCAGTGTTAAGGGCTTTGTGCTATGGACAGGACTGGTGCAAGAGTGTTAGGCACCCTGGATGGAGCTTCAGCTTTGCTCCATCCCTCCCCCTGAGATTTTGATTATTAAACTCAATCATTGGGACCCCACTACCCTCTTTCCCAGTAAAATCCTATAAAAACCCATAATTGGACAGCATACTTTTAAATGTATATGGGTGTATACATAACGGACACTTACTCAAACAATCCGAGGTGTTACAAACACTGCATGTAGTTTTTACCTAGGGTTGGCAGCAATAATCAAAACAAAACACAGGTAATTTTGCTTTGATTGCCCTTCAAAAGTACCAAATTTGTGTCTACTTTATTGTATGGGTACTCCTTCCTTTTTGCTTAAAAAAAAACCAAAACAAAAACTATATGTGCAGTTGCCTCCCAAGAAATGTCTACAAAAAAAGCGTGTATGGCCCGCGGAAATGACTTTCATGGCCCTAGATACAAATGTGTTTCAGAAATCATATCAAATGTTTGTGTAATCTGACTTTTTTTGGGGTGAGGAGGAGAAGGTAGCTTGTAAAAAGAAATTGAGACATACATTCTGCATTGGTTGAAAGTAATCACTGCATTGACTGGCTTGCCTTGGTGACTGGGCTGAATTGGGATGTTTCCACTTACTACTCACCATAGAAGAATAATTCATATTCTGTTGTCACCTCCGTAAGAGTTACGATTGACAAAGGGCTCCAGATTTTCAGGACAAGTTGAATCAGTCCACTGCATGAAGGAACTTATAGCTCTGATTTCCATATTGCATTCCCTAGGAAAAGCAAGATACAAATCTTTGCATACTCTAGGGTTAAACCAGACTGGATCAGCCTGACTTGAGTGACACAAACTTCCTCCATTACCAGACATGTTGAATTAACACAGAATCCTGTAAAAAGTCACCTAGAATCAATATAGCAACTTGTCATACTAAAAGAAATACTAACTCCCTGCGCTAGTAATTAACGACAAAGCCATACCTATCTGCAAAGAAGCCAAAATCCTAGGGATGACTAACTCTCCATTGACCATGCATACTTGGATGTCCTCAGTGATCAAAACATCCTTTCTACAATTATGTAACATCAGAAATCTAAGATGGTACCTATGAGAGAAGATCTAGCAACTGCAAAACATGAATTGATTACTGCAACTCGCTATATGCGGCTCTACAAAATCACAAGCCCGTCTCATCCAGCTCATCAAAAGCAGCCACATGTATGCTGCTGGGCCTGAAACTGTCCAGTCAAATTACCCCCCAGTATGCACAGCCTACAAGATGACCAAAATGGTGAGAGGTCTGTATGAAAAGCCAAGTGAGATGAGACTGAAGACCCTCAATTAGAGATGTGAATCGTGTGATCGATCGTCTTAACGATCGATTTCGGCTGGGAGGGGGAGGGAATCGGATCGTCGCAGTTTGGGTTTTTTAAATATCGTGTAAATCGAAAACCGGCACACTAAAACATCCCTAAAACCCACCCCAACCCTTTAAAATAAATCCTCCACCCTCCCGAACCCCCCCAAAATGCCTTAAATTACCTGGGGTCCAGTGGGGGGGGAAGGGGGAGGGCGGGAAAACTGGCACACTAAAACAACCCTAAAACCCACCCCGACCCTTTAAAATAAATCCCCCCACCCTCCCGAACCCCCCCAAAATGCCTTAAATTACCTGGGGTCCAGAGGAAGGGTCCCGGTGTGATATTTTACTCTCGGACCTCCGTGCGTTGTAGAAATGGCGCCGGCGCTACCTTTGACCTGTCATATGACAGGTCATATGACAGGTCATATGACAGGTCCGAGAGTAAAAGATCACACCGGGACCCTTCCTCTGGACCCCAGGTAATTTAAGGCATTTTGGGGGGGGTTTGGGAGGGTGGGGGATTTATTTTAAATGGTTGGGGTGGGTTTTAGGGTTGTTTTAGTGTGCCGGTTTTCCCGCCCTCCCCCTTCCCCCTCCCCCTTCCCCCGATTTACGATTTTTTGATGATAAATCGGGGGAATTGTTATTGTATCGCGGCTCTAACGATTTTTGACGATTTAAAATATATCGGACGATATTTTAAATCGTCAAAAAACGATTCACATCCCTACCCTCAATATGTAGACTCTGGGGAAAAAAGAAGAGACAAGGGAGATGATACAGACCTTCAAATAACTGAAAGGAACTGATGCACAAAAATAAAATCTTTCCTGATGGAAAGGAAGCTGTAAAACTAGGGGTCACGATATAAAACTCCAAGGGGGAAATTGCAAGAACAATGCCAGGAAATATGTCTTCATGGAAAGGGTGGTGGATGCACGGAATGCCTTCCTGGAAGAGCTAGTGAAGACAAGGACGGTAATGGAAGTAAAAGGGCATGGGGCAAACACAGGATCCCATTGGTTAAAAAATATAAATGAAGAAATGGGGTAACTTTCTTTCCTATTACACCCAAAGGTTACATTACAGCTTGTGGCTAGCCTGCACAGAGCAGCAACTGCTACTAGCCTTAGCAGAGGGCTTGGAGGTGGCCTGCACAGAGTGGTAGCTGCTACTACCTTAAATAAAATATAATAAAGTTTGCTGGGCGTACTGGATGGAACTTTTGGCTTTTGTCTGTTGTTATCCAGTATGCTACTATGTTGAGAGGGTAGAATTCTACCTGGTAGTCAAGACATTTAATAGTATGAGTCCAGAATACCTCAGACTGGGTGAACCTGTATACCCAAGACAAAAACTTCTGCTTATCAGAGGAGATCCACCTACGGTATATATGTTGTAAAGTGTGCAGGGCGCCAGTTTGTTGTGGCAGTATATAAATCCACCAAGTAATATCAAACAGCAGCAAACCCTATAGAAAACAGTAACACTGCAAATATTCCACCAGGCCCTAGCATACAAATACACCACCTACTGGAAAAACAGAACAAGTTGGATTGCTATATACTAAAGATCCCTACCCAAACTATCAGTAGAATACCTCACCTCAAGTGATTAAATGCAGAACAGACTCTCCCCAAATACAGAATAAGTGACCAAAAATTAGAAATAGAAATATGCAGACAAAACTGAATTCTTCCTGGCTCTGCTGTTCACTCCAGCCTCGCACCTCTGTCCCCTCCTATTCCCTCCAGACATGAGGGGAGGGGAGGGGCTGGATTAGGGAGCAGTATGGCTCTGTGCTCACAGGCTCACCCCCTTCCAGCCTGTTTTTTCTCTGACTAAAAGGGAAGGGGCTGGAGCAGATAGCAGAGGGCTATTACCTGCTGCCTGAGATCCCGGATTCTAGCCAGTGGCCATGAGGGGGAGGCCTGTGTGCTCAGGCAGTGGGAACTCTGCTGCTGCCCCTTTTGTCAATAGATAAAAATGGCCCTGTATATTTGTTTACAGACCCTAAGAAATCAATTATGAGTAAAATATCTGCAGAGCAATGCAAATTTCATAATTTCTCCTCCCTCTCAACTGCTGCTAGAAGTGCCTTTAGAAAAAGAGGTCCCTGCTGTCAGCAAAATGGAGACCAGAATAAAATAAGTTTTTAGTTTTTTACTGAGCTTTTATCATTTGGTTGGTATTCTGTGTATACTTCAAAAACAAATCTGGACTTCTGCAATGGCTTTTTTTTCTCTGTGTTGTCAGTATAAAGATATTAGTTATGAATGCTTATGAGCCAGCCCTAAATACCAATGTGTACTGCTTAATGTATGTCACTTGCATGTGTACTGCTTATGTGCTTTTGGGAGTGACACTGTTTTCCAGTCTCAAATTTAATATTGGCAGGATTGGAATGTGAGGTGTAAATCAATAGTACTGAGCTGATAAATTGTTTCTCTTTTTTTTCCCTCCTAGTGTACAAGACAGAGTTGGAAAAAGACATAATTTCCGACACATCTGGGGATTTCCGCAAACTGATGGTTGCCCTGGCAAAAGTAAGATCACCAACGTTTTAAAATGTATATTTCACAAAACATCTTAAATCCAATATATGTAACACACTCAAACTCTTGTTGCTTCTTGGAGGTCAGTTCCACATGGTTATTTACTGCTAAGTATCAGCCAGCCATTAAAAAATATGGGTGCTCTGACATATCAAGCTTGCGGAAAGTCTACTAGCAGATGTGTATACACGAAAAATTGTTGATACAGTGCCAGTTATCTTCTCTGCTGTTGGGCTGCAGTATTTCACATAAGTAACAGACGGACAGCAGCAAACTCACTGGAATGGGCAGCAAAACATAGCAATATGGAGAATGTGGGAGACTGGGTTGGGTGAGTGTATGTGTGTGTAGGACAGCTCAGGCAGGCCAGTGAGCAGCTGAAAAAAAAAAAGGTTTTATTTAGGAAGCTTTCAGCAGCTAACAAAGTGATGCTTGGATGTCATCAGATGGGGACAAAAAGAGCTGTGCTTCAGCATTTCCATAAAAAGGCTGAAAAGTTTAACCAGGGCTCAGGCAGACGTTAGCTTTCTGCTTGCATTCTTAGAGGGTCTTTGCAGGATGGTTCCCTCCTCTCTCTTCTTTCAGATACATTAGGGTTTATCAGGAGAGAAGATCAGCAGGGCTATGTCTTTTGCCAGGCAGACCTCCTCGAAGGGTTTCCTAGTAGAGGTTTCAGCAGGGCATCTGAAATATCTATGCACCTCCAACCTGCACAGGCTTGTTAGTGTGGAGCTAAGAGCATGAGGTTTTTTCCGCACTATTTTTAACTTAAGCTCCTATTCTGCAGAGAAAACCGTAGATCAGATTTGTTTTATGATATTGCTCTAATTGACAGACAAATCTTTTGACTGTTGGTCCTATGTTTCTTTTTTTCCTTTGAAGGGTAGAAGAGATGAAGACAACTCTGTTATTGATTATGAAAGGATTGATCAAGATGCTCGGGTAAGTTGTCCTTCTGTCATCTGTAGAGACATATGAAGAGGGTATTTTTTATATTGAATGCAAACAGTGAAGTACTATCCCCTTGCAAATTTATGCACAAGACGTGATCCAAACTTTAAGCAATAGGGTCAAAGTTGATAGAATTCAAAATCTTTGAAGACAGTAAAAATCAGGCAATAGATTTTGCAGAGAAAAGGCAAACGTACCTCTTGTAACATGTCCAAGTGAAATGGGGAACTGAGAATTATGCTTTATGGCAAGAATTTTTTTCAACAAACACCACCAAATTCTTGTGAATTTATTTGTGAAGCAAGAAATGTTTTTCACAGATTCCTAATAGTCTGAAAAGCGAACTGCGTGAGCAACTTGGTGGTAGCATTTTAGTCTACTGCACAAATTATCTGGACTGATTTGCAATGGCCTGACACTGCTGGCCATTGTAAACTCTCATAATTAAATTGTGATGATAAAATTAGGTGCCAATTTTGAATAGCTCACTTTACTTGAAATGCACACCGGCACTTTTAGCACATATGTTGCAATCAGTATTCAAAGGGAAAGAACGTGCATTGTATCACTATGAAAATCAGCAAGTTCATAGTGTGCATGCAAAAAGTGCCTATGTACATTGCATCTGCTGTTTGTGTGGGCAGTAGAGAAGTGATACAAGGTCACAGGCATGTAGAATATATCAAATATGTGTGCTGTTTTAGTCCAGTTAAAAAGATGTTCCTTTGGGCCTGTTAGGTTGGGGGAGAGCAAAAGTATGTACTGTATGAGAGCCCATGTATTTTATTTATTTTTAGCCAGGCAATGGAGGACATTTTTCAGCTACACCATTGTAAGTTGCTGTTTACCTGGGTAAATGGCTTTGAAAATAGTCATGGGCCAATCATTGACCCCTCATTGCAGGAGACTCAGGTTGAAGTCTTGTATCCAGTGAAGGTGCTGGAGCTTGGTCATGTCAAAACTCCAGGGTGGGAGACAAAATGGCTGCAACTACTTCAGTTAACCCCATCTAGCAGAAGAGAGGTACTAAGAGTTCATCTCAGGAGAGGAGAAAAGCTGAGTCGTCCTGGTGTAACATCTGGGGAGAGTTGGTATAAAATGAGAATGCAGACAAAGTAATGCTCAGTTTTAGTATGGCATGGATTTCAATTTATTATCTATATGTAAAAAGTGGGATATCAGATATGAATGTGAGAGGATTATGCACTTTTTGGCGACTTAGTTACAGTTTGTCCAATTTAATTAAAACAGATTTTATATAATGAATGCTAAGTGCATTTATTCCTACATCTATGGAAGCTTGTCTATATTACAGCTGTCTTTGCATCCACCAGCAAGCCACACAGAAACTCCAGTTTTCTTAATTTCAGTGTTGGAGAAAATAATTATACTTGGCTTTGGAATCATGATGTAGAGAAATATTGTTCTTTAAGCCTGGTGAAAGAGATCTCTGAAATGTTTGCTAGGTTTCATATACTAAGCATGTTTTGATTTATATCATGAGATCTTTCAATTTTTTGCTTCTGCTTCCATTCTCTCTCTGCTTCAGGGGTTCTCAACCCTGTCCTTGGGGCACACCTAGTCAGTCAGGTTTTTAGCATATCCACAATGAATATGCTTGACATAGGTTTGCATACAATGGAGGTACTGCCTACTTGATTAAACACCTACAGGCCGATACAGTAAGGACGCGGTAGAAAGAGTGTGGTAGTGCTGGGCGCACCCTCGTTTGCCGCGCGCACAGTTCGGATCACATACCACTCGATACAGTATTTAAATGGCATGCAAATGCAAGCCGCGTCCATGAAGCACAATCCATTTTACTGTATAGAGCGCTATACAGCGCCTATTCAGTAAAATGGGTGCGCTGGTACCTGTCCTTTCAAATGACATTTGAAAGGACAGGTACCAGGAAGTGGATGGTTCTCCTATGCTCTGGCATCGGAGATTGCCAGTCCTCTCTCCCCCCCCCCCCCCTCCCGAAGCAAGTTGCAGGGCGAAAATAGACTCAACATGTTAAGAAAATAGAAATTCTAATTAAAGTAAACTTACTGCATGCTTCCAGCAGCCCCAGTCCTCTCTCCCCTCCTCCCAAGGCACCCACCGCGGCTCCCCTGCCTCCCGGGGGCAGCCGATAGTGAAAGCGGCTTCCAGCAGACCCGCTGGCGAAGGTGCATTAATGCACGTCCAATTTGGGCGCTCAAGGCACCTTCGCTGGCAGGTGGTGTGAGCTCATCATGCCAAAAAAATTGCACCGGCAGGCAACTGGAAGATTGCCAGAGCGGCAGAGCCAGGGCCGCGGCTCCCCTACCTTTCCTGCATGCGGGACAGCTCCAGCTCGCCTGCCTCCCTCCGTTCCACTGCTCACTGCCTCCCCAGCGCCATCTTGCAGCTTGTGACGTCACCCCTGACCCGTGAGCGCCCAAATGCCGGCAAAGGTGCATGAACACATGTCCAATTTGGGCGCTCAAGCAGCGAAGGTGCATGAGCGCACACCATGACCTGAGCACCCGGATGGACCTCCGAGGTCACGGAGTTCACTCATGCGCCTTCGCTGCTTGAGCGCCCAAATTGGACATGCGTTCATGCACCTTTGCCGGCGGGGGCTACTGGAAGCCGCCTCGCAGAGAGCGCCCGATCCACCCTGGGCTGCTGAAGCGGGAGAAGGAATGCTGAAAGAGAAAATGAAGGGACAACATGAGCCAAAGTGGAAGAAGGAATGCTGGAGGAGAGAGTGAAGGGTTGTGAGCCAAAGTGGGAGAAGGCATGCTGAAAGAGAAAGTGAAGGGACATTTGTGAGTCAATGTCCCTGTCCCTGTCAGCGCGGGCCCGTATGGGAGACCAGCACCCATGGACGCGGCCAGGGCAGGTGAGCGGGGGCTGGGGGAAAGTTTGCCTGTGAAATTTCATGGGCAAACTTTACCGCCTACCCTCTAACGCAGGGGTAAGGGTAGGCGGTAATTTAGCAGGTTAATGACGCGGCTAAACTGCAGGTTAAAAAAGGCGATAGTCGGGGTGCACGTTACTGTATGGGAGGGAATAGCTAATCGGAGTATTTACATATCATATACATGCCACGGGCGGAAAGGGTAACCCGTTCATTTAAAGAAGCGGTAAGGATGGGTTAAAAGGGATAGTGAATCGTGGGTTGGACTTATGCGGCCAAATTTCGGGTAGAAAGCGGGTTAGAAACGGGGTAATCGCAGTCGAGCTTTACTGTATCGGCCTGCTAGTTAGAAAACGCTGCATTTTGTCACTTGAGATTGTGATAGATCATTCTTTGACTTGGGGGCGGGGGTTCACATATTTCCTACATTTTTCTACTTGCAGGAGCTGTACGAGGCTGGAGTAAAGAGGAAGGGAACTGATGTGGCAAAATGGATCTGCATTATGACCGAAAGAAGCCCACCCCACCTGCAGAAAGGTACAAGGAAATATATTTTGACTAACTTATTGCCAAACCATGCACTTTGATTGGCAGGGTAGTTAGACTATTGGAGATTGAATTGCTAGTTATTGACTAAAAAAAAAAAAAATACTTTCAGCACTGATTTCCTAAGCACACCAGAGATGCCATTATAAATCTCCCACTGGAGATGATCAACATCTTCTCTTCAAGTTCTTTAAAACAATTGCATTATCGCCACTGGGTTTACTTCAGAGATTTTTCTCAAAGAGATTATAGGCTGCCGAAGAAAAGACAATATTTTGTGTTGGCTGAGCAGAACATAGAATTCCTGCCTCCACATGCCTTGCCCCTCCCATTACAATTATATTCTTTTAATTGAATATTCTCGGTTACCATTCCAAAACATCAATAGGTGACTGATCGCCTTTATGTGCCTCCTTGATTCCCTCTCCTTTCCCTCACCCAGGCGAGAAAACAAATCCTAGAAAGGCATAAAAAAAATCACATTAGTGGGCGAACTTTCCATGCTAGAAAAGCAACAAAAGTCTATTTTGAAAAGAGATTGGTACTTGCTTTCTTTACATAGCCAAGAGCAAAAATTTAAAAGTCACTAAAATGAATTTAAGTTTTGTCCTTAGGAATTGTGATGGCGGGGTTTTTTAGATCCCATCTTTAAAGATGGCGCCAGCCAGCCAGTGCTCCTACCATGTGACAGGAGCCGGCCAATGGCACGGATACCCTGTCATATGGTAAGGGCAAAGGGCCATCGGCACCATCTTTATGAGTGGCAGCCGACGGCCTGAGAACGGGAGATTGCTCCCGGGACCACCACTAGACCACCAGGTATGTTTTGGGGGGGTTCGGGAGGGTGGGGGAAGGTAAGGGATTCATTTTATAGGGTCGGGGTGGGTTTAGGGGTTTTTTGGTGTTCCGGTTTTCCCCGCCCTCCCCCCTCCCCCGATTTACGATTTTTCACGATAAATTGGGGAATTTCTATTGTATCGCGACTCTTAATGATTTTTGACGATTTAAAATATATCTGACGATTGTTTTAAATCGTCAAAAAAACGATTCACATCCCTACAATTTAGTACTACGTACTTCTATCCTCATTGGACAATTGTAATTGGAGTGGACTGGGAGGGAACGCACGCTGTTATAAAATTGGTGTATCCATGTGCATGCGGTAGTGCGCACATGTTATAAAATTGGCACGTTCGTGTGCGCGTGGTTCCCAGCACGCGCACATGGACATGCACACGCAGGTCTTAAAATCAATCCCTTAGTGTCTTTTCCATAGGATATTTCATCTGTTTTAGATAACTTACATTGGCTTCCTGTGATCTGGCAAGTAAAATTCAAGGTTCTGGTGATTAATTTTTAAGGTTCTTAATGGCTTAGCCTCTCACTGTTTCAGTTCCATGATACAGAACTATTGCCTGGCCCAACCTTGCCACTCTTCCTCCAGGCATTTGCTTGCTGTTCTCTCACTCAAGCAGATTTGCTTAGTACAGTCTAGAGCAAATTTTTCGAGTGGCTGGCCCCATACTATGGAATGAGCTTCCTAAGACTATTAAATCTGAAAACGATTTGTTTCAGTTCAATAAACTTTTAAAGGCACACTTATATTCTTAGGCCTTCAGTGATTGCTGTTAGGAATTATTGGCAGGGTTTCTGTGAGCTGCCACACCGCATGTGTTTTATTGATATATGATGTTTACTGTTACTGTCTGGTGTTTGTGGTTTGATATTAATGTTGTTTGTTGGTTCTATATTTACTGAAATTTAATCATGTGGAGTTTGTTGACTTTGTACTTTTTTTTACTTTTAAACCGTCAGTTTCATTTGTTATACTTTTGTTTGTTGTGGATGTTTTGGTTGTAATCTGCTGAGATTTGCAGATCAGCAGAATATACATTTTTCAAATAAATAAAATAACTGAAAATCCACCGAGGTGCATGCTGATATGATGGTGTATGACTTATGCACAGAATTCCCTTAATGCGTGTAAGTCCCCACTACAATTTTCAAAATGTATTGCTTGAGCTCTGAAAAGTTCCTGCTCCATTTTTAATGCAGGTACCCGATTGCTTTCTTTCTACTAGGAGAATTCATCTCTTTCATCCTTAAGTGTCATTGAATGGGATTTTATGGCAATATAATATTAATAATATTTCTATGGAAACAGTCATTATCAGTATCACATAAGGAATAGATAACTAATGTTAGAATTTACTGTTATAACATTGGAATCAGATTACTGATCATTACAAGTAGGGCATTAAAAAGAAGGAATAAGAAGAGTAAAGATAAAATATTGAGTGTATTTAATGCTCTAACTTGGGGGCAATTTTCAGGTCCACGGCTTCCTCATAGGGTTTCCTTTTTGAAAATGCTCTGGTGCGCACAGTATGGGTATAAAAGTACCTTTGGACTTTGCACATGCTGCACAACAGGTGCAAAGTATGTATTGGAATGTGTGCCCTGTGATTTAAAACTGAAATCACCATATATACTTTAATTTCCCCAAACTAATTCCATGCCATTTTCGCTGTGGATAAAGTACACACCAACTCTTATCTGCATTAAAGGTGTAACAGTTTTGAAAAGTCTTTCTTACTTGAATAAATGCATGTTTACCCAGGTAAAAACTTTTGAAAATATCCTCTTAAGTATTTTTTTAAATTGCAATTTCGAGACTTCCATAAGAGATCTCCCAGATAAAACTGATAAGTTCTGATCTGTCCCTCCTGCTGTAGGGAATTCATTTTCCAAGACAGCGAGTTCTGAGAGAGCATTTAACTATTTGATAACTTGTGGTTTATTATCAGCTTTCCAGTGTATCAAAAATTACATTCTTATTAACAGGGTCATTCATCAAATTGGGTTAGGGCTCTTAATGCCTGCAGTAAGGCCCTAATTCCCACAATGACGCCATAATACATGCATTATTTATCACATCGTGAGATATGTATGCAAATTTTTAAAATTTAGTCAAAAGGGAGGAGTTATCACTGGAAATAACTACACCCTTTTCCTGGTGTTATGCCTGAAATGGGATTTGTGATAGAGAGAGTGAGTCAACTATTTATACCACTTTAGGAGGGTCAATTAGTAACTCAAGGTGAGGTTTTAGTGCCAGTTTTACATGCACAGTCAGAGGTACGAACAGCACAGTGCACTTCATTGATTTGTACAATCTACTCTTGCCTTAGCTTGATGCACTCTCTACCTAGCTGCTATCAAGCTAGGGCAAGAGTACATTGTACAAATGTCATCTTTGTGTACCTTTCCTCACATCAAATCTGCACTGATGTGTACTGTGCTCTTCGTACCTCTGACTGTGCATAGATGATTTAAGATTTTGTCCCTTGAGTGCTTTAAAACATGAGGTGACATCAAATGAAAGCCAGATTGTGTCTACCACCACCTAAGGTGTAATAATTTCACATATCACCACTGAAGAGTTCTTCTAATTATTTTCTTCTATATTGCAGTATTTGAAAGGTACAAGAGCTACAGTCCCTACAACATGGAGGAGAGCATCAGGAAGGAGGTGAAAGGAGACTTGGAAAATGCATTTGTTAACCTCGGTAAGTATGCGTGAATATCCTGTTGAATGTTGCGGTTCTGTGCTGGTCTTGCACGGTATGGAGAGTCCTAGTAGAGAAAGCTCGCTTTGTAGAAGTCAACATGTTTTATTTTTAAGGAAGTGAGAAAGATATAGGTCAGATGGGGGTTTGCCAAATAAAATAGATATTTTCTTGGTGTTACCAAATTGCCTTTTTCAGATATTGACCTGGTAGACTACAAATTATATTCTTGAGTTATCACCTAGGAAAGGTGAAAGGTAATTATAGCTGGAAGTCAGACTCCTGGTACTTTGAACAAACAGATGATATATTGCATGCATATTTATTTTTTTAATTTTTATATCCTGCAATGCATCCATAGTTCATGACTGATTGCAACTAAAAATTCATAAAAATACATCAAACATTAATTAAAACTGTGTGGTGGCTCCTATCCACATAAGATTATAGAATGTAAACTACAATATCATCTATGGCCATCACTGCAGTTTACAATAATTTCATGGCACATTATAGTACCATGGTTAACCAAAAAAAGGCACAAAGGATTCAGTTCCCCCATATAACCTCTTTCATGGCATAATTGCCTCTGGTAGATAGAGCACAGCAGTGAACTAAAAGATGAATGGATGACATTTTTACAACCTCTGAAATAAGACTATTTTCAGCTGACATTATGCAGCAATTGTTATATTGCTAATTGATTGATTGGAATTGTTTTACAATTTGAGCTCATCTATATATGTTCCATTGAGCTGTCAGTATTTTGCACTGTAGGCTACTGGGCTGTTCTTTCACTCTCAAATGTACTTCTCAGGAGATGATTATCAGCCCTTGTGTGGCTGTGTGTATGTACTCAGGTTTCTGGTTTTACAAGGACTAAACTGAACTTTGCTCTACAATGGCCAAAGATAGGTACCTTGTGACATAAATTTTTGCCTTGGACTTTCTAACCTCATTTGGCACAGTCTCAGTAAGAGAGATGCTCTGTAGGGGGAAATTTTTTTTCTAGCATGTTAGTATTAGGAAGCTTCTCAATAGAAGTCACCAGAGCTTATTTGCATATATTTGTGACATTCTGTAGGACTATTTACCACTTGTCCATTCTTTTCTTTGCAGTCCAGTGCATTCAGAACAAGCCGTTGTATTTTGCTGACAGATTATATGACTCTATGAAGGTAAATATCTTGGGAAAGTTATAGAGTATTGATTTTCCAGCTTTGCACAGTGCTGTCTCTCTTGCAAACCTTAGGAGGTAATTTTAAAAGGCGTTACATGTGTAAATGTATCATACTATTGTAGCAATTTTATAAAGCCATTTACACGTATGGACAATTCAATGGCATATATTGTAGCAATTTTCAAAAGCCCACTTATACAGGTAAAGTGCATTTACACATGCAAAACACATTTTTAAGCATATAAATTCTTTTTAAAATCAGGCCGTTCATAAGGGAGAAATCTGTTGCATCAAAATCCCAGTCAAAGACGTCTTGAATGTTTATTGAATATATAATTTGGTGATATTTGTTTGTTCATTGTTTGACTTGCATAGTCATAAGGTAAGGGATAGAATATGGTAACATCCATTATTGGACATCAAAACATTCAACACCTAGCCTTACTGGGATCTTTGTAGATTGAGGGTGTGTTTAAAGAATGAACAGAGAAGGGTTGATCCTTTAAAAGGTATCATGACCTACAAATAACTTTCTCTAGGAGCAGTATGATAATAGAGCTCTTCACAGTGTTCTGGTGAAAGATTTGAGGGTGTGTTTTATAGGAACAACATTGTGAATGATCCTTTTCAATTCGGAGGTCCGTTCTCCAGGTATGGGACCTGGTCTTTGGATACTTCCTAGGTTGAGTCAATCAAATATGATGGTTTTAATTTGGGGAAGGGATTTAGATCCTTTGTCTTTGTGCAGGTAAATCTATTAATGAACCTATAAATTTTGATTTTTTTTTTCTGATGTAGATTAATTGCCTCAACCTCTGTTGATTCACTCAGTTTCAGTTTATACTATCTAATGGAGGTTTCAAGATGATTAGAAATAGTAGAAGGGAGATATCCAGGCTTGGAAATTCCCAATGAAATGACTTTCTGTACAGTATAGAAAAAATTTGTTAGAAAAATATTAAAGGAGAAATTTACTAGGTTAAAAACTTGCAGAAGGTGTGGACACTGTTTTAAAATTACTATCTTGGAGGCCCAGACAAAATGTATTTACTGCATTAAAAAAGGTAGAAGGAAAGCCGGAGGACATGGTCAGCAGTGAACTCACGGGGTTCAAATGAGGGTTGGGTAGGTTCCTGAAGGAAAAGTCCATAAACAGCCATGTATGTTTGGGAAAGCCAGCACTTATCCCTGGAAGCAAGATACAGGTAATTAACTATTTGCGATCTGACACAGGTACTTGTGACCTGGACTAGCCACTGTCAGAGACCTAGCATGGCACTTATGTTCTAAGAATATGCCTTCCCTGGAGTGGGTTCCTTTTGGAAAGAAAACGCTCTGCGATAGCTGCAGTTATTCTTATCAAAGAAATGCCTTTTGGTAGAGGTCTTCTCCTATTCTGTGTTCTGACCCCATGGCAGAAATTCTTACTGGAAGCTTAACACGGCACTCTGTGTTTGTGTGAAATAGTAGACGCCATTATCTCATGCAATGCTTTCATCAACTTTGGTAACTTGTGTATTTCCAGGGCAAAGGGACCAAAGACAAGACCCTGATCAGGATTATGGTGTCTCGCAGCGAAATTGATATGCTAAAAATCAGAAATGAATTCAAAACGAATATGGAAATCCCTGTATTACTTCATTGGCGTAAGTAGCTGCTGTACTTCTTAGCATCTGTCTCTTTTCCATCTAGTTAAACCCGGGGGCAGATGTATTAACCCATGACATTGTGACTTCATTCCGTGGTAGTAGCAAATTTGCATGTGAAATTTCCTGGGGTGAAGTCTGAAAGAGAGAAGTACCCCTCAGTGCATTTATCTTTTTTTGGGAAAACCAGCCCACGAAGGCACTGTCATGCACTAGTTTTTGGCTGAATTCCAACCAGATGAGCTACTTATGCATGATATTGTATCACAGAAGTTTATTCATTTTGGAATTTTAATGAATTTTGCATGTAGCAGACTATGTGGAAAAAAAAAGTATTGCCTGTGATCAGTGATTTTTGCAAACTTTTTTTTTTTTTTTCCCGAAAATGGCCCAATGTACAAAAATGCAGAAATTGCACCATTTTTACATATTGTGGGATGTTCCATGCCTTTTTTTGTGAGGGGCCCCTTTTATGAATTATATTTGCATTTTAGTACTTTTTAGGTCTTTTTTTTTTTTTTTTTTTTTTTCATTTCAAAAACTCCAATTAAAATATGTAGCCTTAGACATGAAGGGAATAAACACATGCATGGTTTATTTAAAGAACCAGTTCAATTATTATTTTGGGGGCAATTCTCAAAGTGCCCCAATGGTGCAGTGTCCGTAGGCGAGGATTTTTCACATGCAGACACTGGCACCTGCATTTTTGTATGTGGGGAAAAGTGTGTGCATAGATCTGAAATGTCATCTTTATGTGTATTTTCTACCCCTAACCTAAACATGCCCATAGGCACTTTTAGCCACAATGGATGGGGGAGGGGTCAGTTTTTAGATGAGCTGAATATTGTCGCTAAAATGCTTTTTACCCACCTAAATTGCTTTAAAACAATTTCCCTCCCCCATGTCTGATAAAAAGAACATTATAGAATTATTTTTTTTTTAATTTTCAAATCATGCTGACAGCATGTACAGCACTGTACAAAGTAAATGTAGCCAGGTCCCTAGGCATTTACACAGGTAAAATAGATCTTTAGCTATGGAAATGGCTTATTATAAAAAAAAAAATGACCTGCCTGATATGCGGGTTGGGGAGGGTTTGGACCTATGTGCACACTTTGGAAAGCCAAAATGTCCTCAGATTCCTGCACACACATTAGCAGGTGTAATTGAGTTGCAGTGGGATCATTTTCAAAATGAACATGCCCTTGGTTCACTTTGAAAATTAGTCTTGTCTTATGTGCATGATTGCTCACTTTCTTACAGGCTGATACAGTACGTTGGAGCGCACTGTTAGCCTGCTATTGGACACGCGTTTTCCCTTACCCCTTATTCAGTAAGGGGAGGAAAACGCGCGTCCAACCCGCGGCACCCAATAGCGCCTTCAACATGCAAATGCATGTTGATGGCCCTATTAGGTATGCGCGTGGGATACAGAAAGTAAAATGTGCAGCTAAGCCACACATTTTACTTTCAGAAATTAGCGTAGACCCAAAGGTCTGCGCTAATTTCTTCCGACACCGGGAAAGTGCACAGAAAAGCAGTAAAAACTGCTTTTCTGTGCACCCTCCGACTTAATATCGTAGCGATATTAAGTCGGAGGTCCCGAAGAGTAAAAAAAAAAACCAAAAAAAACCCAAATTGAAATCGGCCCGCGGCTGTCGGGCCAAAAACTGGACGCTCAATTTTGCTGGCGTCCGGTTTCCGAGCCCGTGGCTGTCAGCGGGCTCGAACAGACACCGGCAAAATTGAGCGTCGGCTGTCAAACCCGCTGACAGCCACCGCTCCTGTCAAAAAGGAGGCGCTAGGGACGCACTAGTGTCCCTAGCACCTCCTTTTGCCCAGATCTACCGCCGGGCCTAATTTTAAATACTGCATCGCGCGCACTGGCCACTCGCCGGTGCGCGCGCTGGGAGAGCGTGCGTTCGCCCGCTCTCCCGCAGACTTTACTGTATCGGCCCGTTAGTCTGGCTGTTACAAATGATTGGTATACAGCAACACTGAGCTGCCTGACGGTGCAAGTTGAAAACTGTAATATAGAAGCATATCCCCCTTAGAGAAAAGATCATGCTTGCTTGCCTTCTGTCATTCCGTGTTTGACGGTTCTCTGACTTCCACAGAATATGCCCATCAGAGAATTTCTACTGAGAGTAACAAAACCCTGAGACTATTGCAGCTTCAAGGAACAGCAGAATCCAGATTCTGGTGCACACCAGAAAAACATTTTTATTAAACAAATGGCTTCCATGCTTCTCTTTTAACTCAGAAGGGTTTATCATGCTATACACCTGTGGCTGAACAGTTTGACACAGCTGAATTTGTTTGGCTATGTTAATTTTACAAGAAATAGGGTCATTGTTTCCTGAAACTATGGTAAGCAGAAAGTATGAGAAGAGAAATAGAACTATCCCCTGGGTGTTTATGAATGGAATAATATTCATTATGCAGTCGCATGCCTGCCTTTCTAGGAACCTGGGAATGTATGTACAAGGGGAATCTGTGATTAAACTGAATAGAACACAAGGGGAATGAATTCCTAAGTCAAGGAGAAAAATAAATCGGTTGGAATTGCCAGGTATCACAGAATATATTGTACACTGATTTAAATGTTACCTGCTACTATTTGGCAGAGATTTGTAATGAATTCTGAAGAAACAACCTAGATTCCTGTGAGAATGAATGCTCTGCACTGTTAGGATTAGTATGTGGGGAAAGGTAACATGCAGGGGTCAGGTTTGGCTTCTGAGCTGAGTAGAAGCGGCTGCCTAGTGATTAGAGCAGAAGGCTGAGAACCAGGGAAGCCAAGGTTCAAATCTTTCTGACACTCCTTGGGTAAGTCCCATTGTTCTCCATTGCCTCAGGTGCAAACTTGGGTCTATTTACCAAGATGCAGCATTTTTCCTAAAAGTTTAAAAAGGCACCCAGGGCTAGCTGGCGCCATTTTAGATAGGACTGTACCTGGGAACTTGTGGTGTGGTCGCCCTAAGGTTGTTGCTAATTAGCAGGGAGTGGTGGGGCCTAAGAGTGTGGAATGCATATCAGCTTTCTCTTCCACCCTTCCCTCTCCCCCACCCATGAATTACAGTTCCCTGACTTATTCACCCTCCTCCCCTCAGCTGAGTCTCAAGACCTGGTCTCTGTGCATTAGAGCATTTGCCATATGGTTTACTGCTCAGTAAAGCCCTGATGCAGCTTATTTATTTATTACAAGTTCTTATATCCCGCCTATAAAGACAACCATGCTAAACGATCCCCTTAGATTGTAAGCACACAGGGACAGGGAAGTACTTTCGGTACCTAAAGGTAATCTGCTTTGAAAGGGCTGATCATGCACGAAAGGCGGAATATAAAATTTGTTTAAAAAGTTTCTGGTTAAGAAATGGCGAAGGCGAGGATTCGCCCTCGCCCAAGCATGGAAGCAAACGTGTTATACCGTATTGCTTTCTAAAGCTCCCATTTGATTATTTTCTTTCTTTTTTTTTTTTTGGATTATTTTTGCAGCAAGACACAAAGGGCGATTACCAGAGAGCTCTGCTAAACCTGTGTGGAGGAGACGACTGAAAGTCCTGTCCGCGTACCTTCACTTCTGCTAGTACCAAATGCCGCCTGTGTAGCTCGCTCTAGCTAGCGCCCACATGTACCAGACTGCTGGGAGTCTTCGCTTGCCTGTATTTCTTTAGGCAACTCCGCTTTGCTTGTCCCTCCTGCCAAAGTGTTTGAAGCAAAAAGGCCAAAGAATGCGACATTCCAGAGATAAAGGATGGAGCCCCCTTTGTAACAGACTGCATCTCTTCTAAACCATTTACTGTAACAAACAAATAAAATTGACTTTTTACTTTAAAACAAACAAAAAAAAATGTCTGTTGTGTTATCTGTTTTAAAAATCCAAGCGTCCTTTTGCTGTAGGCAAGACTGCCATGAGTCTCATGTTGGAATGAGTGAGGTTTCCGACCCATTGGGCTGCACAAGTTGGCTGCAGGTATGGAAGCGCATTAGAATAGAAAGTGAACCTTTTTGTTTTCCTGTAATTTTCTAATGAGTTTATGGATTTTTACCCACAGAACCCTCCCCCTTTTAAAATGTTCCCCTTTTTGTAGGAAAAAGTGGCAGGCCAGGCCAGCCAGGATTTCATTTTGAGATCCCGAAATAAGAGTTCCCCCCCTCACAGCATGTGCTGGCCTTTGGATTTTTAAAGGGAAACTCCGCGGTGTTTCCATAGCAAAACAAATGTGTAGCGTACGTTAGTCTCCCATGCCCAGGGATTGTACTGTTAAAGAAATACTCCTTCATGCAAAACACATAAAAAATCATATTGATCAAGGATGTTAAAATGGACTTGAAGTAACTCTGAGGCTGATGCGCTAAAGTATGCAGAGTAGCACACTCTATTTCTGTGGTAGTGTGGGTTATTTTGCTTCTGGGACTTATAAGCAAATAAGGCAATAGAAAAACAAAACTTGATTAAACTGGAAGATCTGCAATAAATTTGATTTGGAACACGCAGCTAGAGTGTCCATCGCACCCAAAGAAGAGGTTTCATGCCTATGCCTTGGGCTTTCGTGGTTCATCTATGGGACTAGTAACAGCTGTGAGTTTGTGTGAGGACTTAGCCCTGGGCTTGAATATGACTCCTGCACTTTTTGTCTAAAACCCTGAAGTAGGGGATACAGTGCTTTACTTGTTGGAGCATTGGCCCATTCTAGCCCCACTACAATTTTTGGACCTAAAGAGCAGGGATGGGATAAGGCAGCTATAGGCATGTAAGGTGGGTTTTTATTTTTCCAATATTTGCTCATTTGGTGAGTAGCAAAGTTACCTGAATAACTTTATCTGGATATCTTTCTTTAGCTAAGTATAATCAATGGGAGACGTATCCTGCCAAATAACTAGGTAACTTGCCGCTCACTGGCAGATCAATGGGCCTCAGTCTTTTTCTTCAAGTGTATTCACAGCATGCCACCACCTTATAGCTGCTCTCTTAATTCCCATTACTTCCTGCATCGCATTCTATGTTGTGAATCCTGGATCCACCTTCCTGTACCCTGCGACAAATAATCCTCCTCACACCTATGCCTTTTCTCTCTTCACCCCACACCTTTTTGGAATAAGCTTCCTCCAGAAGTCCCCGACCCTCCATTACCATCCAGCTTTTGCTTTAAGGCAGTCAGGTTTTCAGGATACCCATAATGAATATGCATGAGAGAAAATTTGCATGTTATGGAGGCAGTGTATGCAAATTCTCTCATGCATATTAATTGTAGATATCCTGAAAACCTGACTGGCTGGGGGGGTCCCCAGGATAGGGTTGGGAGCCACTGCTCTAAGGTCACATGTTTGCAAGTTCTGTTAATTTCCACCCTCATTTCTCTAGTATACGATTCTTTATTTATTAGAGATGTGCATTGTTTATTTTAATCATTTTGGGCTTCATTTTGGGGGCCCTGTGGAAAATTTAGTTTTTTTCCCGTGGTTTGAGGGTTTTTTCCAGGGGGGCCCCAATTTTCGGGTTAGTGCGCGCTATTTTCCTTTAGCGTGCACTAACCCAAAAAACAAATGTTTCTGAAATTTCGTAAAAATTCCATTCGTTTTTCGATTCCTCTGAACCATACTGAATTGGGCAATTTCATTGACATTGCCTAATATGGGAAAAACAAATGCACATCTCTATATTGCTGAATTTATTTTCTACATTGTAAGGAGCCCTGAGCAAAGATGTCATTTAATCCATTGATACTGTAAATACCATTGTGAAAGCTTCATACTTTCTTTTTTTTAATGCTTGAATAGTTTACATATGTCTATGGGCAGGTTGAGCTTACGTTGCCAGAGAAGTTTAGATATTTGGTACATTTTTAAATACAAAGAGGTAAATTTTCAAATGATTTAGGCTCCTAATTTATTTGGGTTTGGCTCCTAAATTGGCCATTTTGAAAATTTTCAAAGCCTGTGAACCTAAATTTAGGCTTAAAGTTTCACTAGGTCCCTATATATAGAAGCCTAAAAAATGGTTGGCTATGAGGGTAGAGTTGGGACAGGGGAATAAGTTACGTGCTGAGCAGTGATTTTCAGCTCTAGGCACCCAACTTTGAACCCCAAATCTAGGCTAATGAGTTAACTGCCCTAAATTTAGGGATCTTAAGTTGTAGTTTACTAAATTTAGGTGACTTTTCAGCTGAAAACTTGTGAACCTAAGTTGGATTTTTTTTTTTTTTAATAATTTTATTTTTATTAGATTTTTTAATAATTACAACACAAGATCATTTGTACCAGAAAATGACAATTTGTAAAGACTCATCAATGAAATATACAAAGTGAAATAAAAATTCCACCATCAAATATTGTCACACAATTTTAGGGAATAGGGAGAGACAAAATTAACATGAGCGAAATTCACAAAACAAATTGAAATCAAATAAGGCAAATCCTGAACTTACACCCCTCAAAACAAATTTAAGCCAATCCACACATGAGGAATTAGGAATACCCATTGCTGGGAAGGTTAAAAAAAATAAGTAGCTGGAATTCTGATGTTTAATTAAGCACTTACACGAAAATCTCAAATCAGATTTTACAGATTTACTTAAAACTTCATGGGGAGAAATTTCCTCCTTCATTCTTGGGTTGTCCTGGTGGTGTTGGGGAAGAACCATAGGGGCGGATTTTACAAGGCCGGCGCGCCTATTTTGCATAGGCAGCCGGGGCTTTTGAAAAGGGGTGGGAGGGGGCGTGTCCGGGGGTGTTCCCGAAATGACCCGGCGTTTCAGGGGCGGGCCCAGGGGCGTGGCGCCGGCCCGGGGGCGTGGTCGAGGCCTCCGGACCAGCCCCCGGGACCGGAGGACAGAGCGGGGCTGCCGGCCGGCACGCGCAAAGTTAGGGGGGGTTTAGATAGGGCCGGGAGGACGGAGCGGGGCTGCCGGCCGGCACACGCAAAGTTAGGGGGGGGGGGGGTTTAGATAGGGCCGGGGGGGGGGGGGGGGGTTAGGTAGGGGAAGGGAGGGTGAAGGAAAGTTCCCTCTGAGGCCGCTCCGAAATCTGAGCGGCCTCGGAGGGAACAGGCAGCGCGCGCTGGGCTCGGCGCGTGCAGGTTGCACAAATGTGCACCCCCTTGCGCGCGCCGACCCAGGATTTTATAAGATACGCGCGTAGCCGCACGTATCTTATAAAATCCAGCGTACTTTTGTTCGCACCTGGTGCGCGAACAAAAGTGCACGATCGCGTATTTTTTAAAGATCTACCCCATACTTTTTTACCATAAAATAAATAACGATTACGAAAGAAAAATGTCAACACTAAATTTCTCTCAGAAAGAAATGTGAAAGTCAAGGAAAGTAAAGTAGCTCTGTCCTGAATAATAATCTCTTGAGATGATTCTAATAACTCAGAGATATTCATAGAAGAAACAGGTTCAGAGTCCTCTGGAATTTCTCCTTCCGATTTATGAAAAAGGTAAGCCCTAGTTATAACTGGAACAGCCTCCAATGGAAATTTAAGAATCTTCACTAAATACCTCTCAAGCAAATCCTTAGGAGAGAGCACCCTTGGGAACCTAAGTTTGACTGAAAATAAGTCCCTAACATACAGGCCGATACAGTACAGTGCGCTCCGGTGTATCTTGTGCGTGTATATCCCGGTAGCAGGAGAAAATGGATGCTCGTTAGGGGTTGCATTCGTTTTGAAAGCATATGTAAAACGCAACTTATTTTTAAAAGAGAAAAAAAAGGTTTGAGGAGAAACGCATCGCGAGTTCCAACGTATTCAACATAGCTATGTTGAATACGTTGAACCTAAATAAACACTTAAACCCCCCACCCTCCTGACCCCCCCCCCCCCCCCAAGACTTACCAAAACTCCCTGGTGGTCCAGCGGGGAGTCAGGAAGCCATCCCTGCATTCCTTTGCGAGGAGCACGTGACGTCGGCGTCACGTCGGAGTGATGCCGACGTCACGTGCTCCTCCGCGCCTCCGCTCCCGGACCCCCGCTGGACCCAACCGGAACTTTTGGCCAGCTTGGGGGGGCCTCCTGACCCCCCCCCCAAGCTGGGCAAAAGTTCCGGTTGGGTCCAACGGGGGTCCCGGAGCGACCTCCTGCCACATGACCTACCTGTCACGTGGTAGGAGCACAAGATGGCGCCGGTGACCATGTGACAGGGGCTGACCAATGGCACGGCAGCCCCTGTGACACAGGCTATCGGCGCCATGAGGAAATCGCAGACGAGTGCAGGGATGGCTTCCTAACTCCCCGCTGGACCACCAGGGAGTTTTGGTAAGTCTTGGGGGGGGGGGGATTAAGGAGGGTGAGGGGTTTAAATTTTTATTTAGGGAACCGGTGAACATATGGACAGACCCTCAACTTATGGAATTCTCCATATGTCCATATTGAACAAAATCGACACCCCACGAAAACTTATCAACGAGTCAACGAAAACTTTTTGCCTGCACATCCCTAATGCTCGTAGACTGTGTTTCCGTTTTCCCAACTGGCTTGACAGCCACCTCTCCTGTGCACCCATTTCTGAGGAGGTCCTAGGGATGCACATTTGTCCCTAGCACCTCCTTTTTAGCATGACTCCTCACTTTAATATTAGATCAGGAGCCCAGGAGAGGTGGCTGGGCACACATTAGGAAAACAGATGCTCAACCCTGAGTGCCCGTTTTCTGCTCACATTTATTGTATCAGCCCCATTGTAATGTCAAAGAGTTTCAACCATATGCTTGTAAGGGTTCTTTGAGTTTACTAAAAGGAAGGCATTTTATGGTGACTGTCAATAGAGGGCATGCACAGACCCCTATGGGTAGCATCCAGTTCTTCTCCAGGGTTGAAGGGAGAGAGAAATAAGTTCTTTCAAGGGGAGAAGTGATGGAAAGAGCTGAAAGCTCTCTGGGGAGGAAGCACATCCAAGTAGTCTGAGAACGGGGCTTTGGTCCACCATAAAACTGGCAGAATATTCAATCTCTCATCCTAGAAACCTAGGAGCAGTGAGTCAAATTAATGTAGGGAATTCTGTTCCCATGGCTGTAGAATCAGAAATACCTAACCTAAATTCAATCTATGTAGAGAAGCTATTTTTATACTCCAAGGAGTACCAGTTCAATTCAGACAGACTGCTGGTTTAATTTATGCTGCTCTAAATACTTACAACTACCTACCTCTAAGTAAAAAGATGATATTTAGGAAAAACAAGCAGGTGTGTGGCATTTTGGAGACAGGGCTTGAAATATATTGTTCCTCTTCCCAAGGGCTGTTCTAGGAGTCAGGGTGAGGCGGCCGCTTCAGGCGGCAAACTTTGGAAATGGCAAAAACTGCCCCCCCCCCTCAGACTCCTCTAGCAGCCACCTCGCCCTACCACCATAACAACAAAGCGCTGAATTCCCCACCCCCCACCTGCGCAGCCGGGGTCTCCATCTTTGCCTTTTTCTGCACAGAAAGGCATGTGAGGATGCTTGAGTGTGGGTGCCAGAGAGAGGGAGCCTATGGGGGGGGGGGGGGGGCATCATCTCGTCCCTCACCTTATAGAAACATAGAAATGACGGCAGAAGAAGACCAAAAGGTCCATCCAGTCTGCCCAGCAAGCTTTCACACTTATTTTTTTTTCATACTTTTCTGTTACTCTTGTCCCTTTAAATAACTTTTTTTGTTCTAGTTCCCTTCCACCCCTGCCATCATAGATAGCAGTGCTGGAGCTGCATCTAAGTGAAGTATCTAGCTAATTGGTTTGGGGTAGCAACCGCCGTAATAAGCAAGCTACTCCCACGCTTGTTTACCCAGCCTGTGCAACTCAGTCCTTGTTGGTTGGTTGTTTATTTATTTATTTATTTGAAGAGTTTTATATAGCATTATTTGGGAAGCCATCATAACGGTTTACAAAGTGAATAAATTTCAACAAATGGGTTAAATTTGTTTAAATACAAATCCTCTTTTCTTCATTCCCCCTGCCGTTGAAGCAGTGAGTTGCGCTGGATATGTATTCCAAGTGAAATATCAGGCTTGATTCGGGGTAGTAACCGCCGTAACAAGCAAGCTACACCCATGCTTATTGGTTTTACCCAGACTATGTAATTCAGACCTTGTTGGTAGTTGTCTGAATATAAATCATCTTTTCTTCATTCCCCCGGCCATGGAAGCAGAGAGCTATGCTGGATATGCATTGAAAGTGAAGTATCAGGCATTTTTGGTTTGGGGTACTAACTGCCGTAACAAGCAAGCTACTCCCCTGCTTTTATGTGGATGCAAATCCTTTTTTCCACGTTTCCTCTTGCCATTGATGCATAGAGCAATGTTGGAGTTGCATTAACAGTGTGTATGTTTATTGAATAAGGATATTAATCTCCAGATAGTAGCCGTCATTCCCACAAGTCACTCCCATGCCTCTTCTCTTCATTCACATCCTCTAGACTTTATGGATCCACTGTATCAGGCAGCAGATTGCCTTGAGCAGCCCCTTGCTTCTTACAGGAGCTCATTCCCCACCTTCCCTCTCCTTGTAGACAAGCAACTCTGCTCCCATTCCTACATGCAACCATCTGTACCAAAGAAGGAAAAGAGGCATGCCATGTTCACACCTCCACATGTTCTCTTATTATTATGGGTGTATGCAAAGTGGGGCAGATCTTAAAACTTATGCGCGCAGCCTACATTTCTGCACGCTACCCACACGCATGTTATAAAATCAGGGGTCGGCGCATGCAAGGGGGTGCACACTAATGCACCTTGCGTGCGCAGAGCCCTCAGGGAGACCAGCTGGCTTTCCCCGTTCCCTCGGAGGCCGCTCCGAAATCGAAGTGGCCTGGGAGGGAACTTTCCTTTCCCCCCCCCCCCACCCCACCTTCCCCTACCTGTCCCACCTCCAGCCCGAAAAAAACCAAAACCCGTACCTTTATCCCACAAGTTACGCCTGCCAGAGGCAGGCGTAACTTGTGTGTGCCACCCAAGTGCCGGCACGGGATCCCTCGGCCCAGCGGCCATGCAGAGGCCTCTGGCCCTGCCCCCAGACCATCCGCCCCGCCCCTGTTCCTCCCCCTGCTCACCCATTCAGAAAAGCCTTGGGATTTACATGCGCGCCGCCGGGCCTTTTGAAAATAGGCCCGGCGCGCGTAACCCCAACTGGATTTACGCGTGTAGGCCTTTTAAAATCTGCCCCAGTATGTATATCCAATAGCAATCGTACAAAGAGCTTTATCTGAGACATCGAAACTTCCGATCCCTTAATTTATTGTTCGAACTTTAAGCATGTCTCTTAAGAGAATAAACAGGTTAACAAACAAGTTATAGGTGATGCCTTTTTAACAGACTAATTTACTAATGCTTTTCCCATTCTGCATCTATGGGGGAAAAATTTAGCAAATCGGGCCCTTTGTGCATTTGTGACTAGCTTAAAGAGCTATACCTCTGCCATCAGGTGAATTCAGAATGAAGGGAGTATCACTCTCCAAGGCTAGTTAAAAATGCCTTAATCAAAAAGACTTGATGTTGTGCGTCACTTCTATGTAGCTAAGTAGACTGGCACAGCAAAACACTTGGAATGGAGTGATGTGACAGATCGCCTCGGGCCAATCAGGTGAGAGTGATGCCAAAGTATTACACTTTAATGCCATCACGAGACTTAGTAAGTCGCTGACTGCCCAGATCTTCATTCTTGCAAATTCTTGAAAAAAAAAAAAAGTTTTGCATGGAACTTGTTTGGAGGACTTTGTTAAATGTTTAGGAGAGTTTGAACAGCAGATTCAAAAACATGAAGAGGTTCAGCGTGTGATTGTGAAGGATAATATTCATTTCTTCATTAAAACAGATAGGGGCGGATTTTAAGAGCCCTGCTCGCGTAAATCCGCCCGGATTTACGCGAGCAGGGCCCTGCGCGCCAGTGCGCCTATGTTCAATAGGCCTACCGGCGCGCGCAGAGCCCCGGGCTCGCGTAAGTCCCGGGGTTTTCCGAGGGAGGCGTGTTGGGGGCGGGCCCGATCCGCGTGGCGTTTTCGGGGCGGGACGTAGCGTTTCGGGGGCGGGTCTGGGGGCGTGGTTACAGCCCGGGGCGGTCCAGGGGCGTGGCCGCGTCCTCCAGACCCGCCCCCAGGTCGCGTCCCAGCGCGCTAGCGGCCCGCTGGCGCACGGGGATTTAAGTCTCCCTCCGGGAGGCGTAAATCCCCCGACAAAGGTAAGGGGGGGGTTTAGACAGGGCCGGGGGGGTGGGTTAGGTAGGGGAAGGGAGGGGAAGGTGAGGGGAGGGCAAAAGAAAGTTCCCTCCGAGGCCGCTCCGATTTCAGAGCGGCCTCGGAGGGAACGGAGGTAGGCTGCTCGGCGCGCGCCGGCTATACGGAATCGGTAGCCTTGCGCGCGCCGATCCAGGATTTTAGCGGATACGTGCGGCTACGCGCGTATCTACTAAAATCCAGCGTACTTTTGTTGGCACCTGATGCGCCAACAAAAGTACACCAAATCGCACTTTTTGAAAATCTACCCCATAATTTGGAAAATTCAAGCAGACGGCACAGTTTCAGGTTCATAAATTTTCCTAATGATTCTGCTCTGGGTGTGTTTAAACTTTGTCATTGAAGTTCTCAAAGTCCCTCCTTAAGCAGTGCCTCCTGTGTTAAGATCACACTGTTAGCCTCCAGCTAAAAAGAAAGGTCTGCAGAGCAAGCTGTCTGCAATTTTTGAAGATAATTTAAATTAACTAAATGTCAGAAGAATCCCTAGCAAAACCTTAATTGGTCATGAATACGTGAGCCCGATGGAGATTCATTACTTAAGCTCTTTTTTAGACATCGTGAAGGGTTTTTCTTAAAGATGAAGATTTGGTTTTTTCCTGATGTATCTTAAGCGATTCAGAATAAGCAAAGGCCACTGTTATTCAGGCCGATACAGTAAGGGCACGTAAGAAAAAGTGCGGCAGTGCCGGGCACCCGCTCGTTTGCCGCGCGCACAGTCCGGATCACATACTGCTCGATACAGTATTTAAATGGCATGCAAATGCAAGCCGCGTCCATGAAGCACAATCCGTTTTACTGTATAGGCTCTATACAGCGCCTATACAGTATCTTGGGTGCGCTGAAACCTGTCATTTCAAATGACGTTTGAAATGACAGGTACCAGGAAGTGGATGGTTCTCCTACAGACCCCACTGCCTTGAGCGCCCAGCGCCAGCAAGCCCCAGCAGCCGGCGATCAGAGGCAGGGAGCGCAACAAAGCACCCTCCTTCGGACGGGCAAGAGAGACGAAATTTCACAGTCCCAAATCAAATCAAACCACCCCAATCCAAGCCCTAGCAGAGAGAGACGAAATTTCACAGTCCCAAACCAAACCAACCCAATCCAAGCCCCAGCAGAGAGAGACGAAATTTCACAGTCCCGGGCAAACTTTCCCCCAGCCCCCTCTCACCTGCCCTGGCCGCGGCCACGCAAGCCCCCAGCAGCAGCAGAAGGGCATCGAGAGAGGGTGGCTTCAGCAGCCCGGGGTGGATCGGGTGCTCCCCATGCGAGGCGGCTTTCAGCAGCCCCGCCGGCAAAGGTGAATACGTGCACACCTGTACATCCAATATGGGCGCTCAAGGCAGCAGGCGCATGAACGCACGCCATGACCTGAGCGCCCGGCTGGATGTCTGAGGTCACTGCATGCGTGTATTCACCTTCGCCGGTGGGGCTGCTGGAAGCCGCCTCGAATGGGGAGCACCCGATCCGCTGAAGCCGCTCTCTCTCGCCGCCCTTCTACTGCTGCTGCTAGGGGCTTGCATGGCCGCGGCCAGGGCAAGTGAGCGGGGGCTGGGGGAATGTTTGCCCGGGACTGAAATTCCATCTCTCTCTGCTGGGGCTTGGATTGGGTTGGTTTGGTTTGGAACTGTGAAATTTCGTCTCTCTCTGTGGCTTGCCTGACGCTTGGATTGGGTTGGTTTGGTTTGGGACTGTGAATTTTCATGTGAAACTTCATAATTTACCGCCTACCCTGACCCTGGCATTAGTGTGAAACTACACTAACGCCAGGGTCAGGGTAGGCGGTAAATTAGCAGGTAAAAGACGCGGCAAGATAGGTTAAAAAGGAGATAGTTGGGACGCAATTTACTGTATGGGAGGGAATAGCTAATCGGATCGTTTACATACATATACATGCCGCGGGCGGAATGGGATATGTGTCGAGTAAAAGAAGCGGTAAGGATCGGTAAAAACAGATAGTGAATCGCGGGTTAGACTTACGTGGCCAAATTGTGAGTACACAGCGGGTTAGAAATGGGGTAACTGCAGCCGCGCTTTACTGTATCGGCCTGATTGTTAAGACCTAGATTAGTGCACCTTGGGGTATTTATGCTAAAGTTTCCATGCAAATGTTTCATAATATATAGCAACTATTTTTTTTATTTTTTTTTAATTTAATCAATTGATTAGTTTTCTAAGTGATAATGATGAGCAAGAAGGACAGGCTTAACGCCTAGAGCTGAAAGATCTCTGTGAATGGAAAATGAAGACAGAGTCTCTACTGTGTCAAGTTTCCTGAATTTTACTAATTTCTTAGAACTGTGTTATTGACCCCCTTTGAACTGTGGACTGTAATGTTGTGTTTGGCTTTTTACGTACAAGAATGTGTGTGATTTCCTGTTTTGTTGTTCCAACCTATTTCATGTTTACTTGAAGGTGTATATTAAGGCGGTAACTTTAATACTAGTGTGTGGGTGCACATGTATGTGCTTTTGCAGGCTCGCGTCAGAGGCATGGCCATTTTATAACGTATGTGTGCGCATGGTATAAAATAGGCTGAATGCACATACATGTGCACACAATTTTAAATGGACGTGTGCATAAATGCTGCTTCTACCGCGTAAATGGGAGGACTTTAATAGAAACACGTACTGATGCAATGACCAATTAAAACACTTCATTCCCAGTTCACCCACATAAGGGATAGGACTTCTTAACACCCCCCCCCCCCTATTTAAAACCCTGCTGATATGTCATCTAAATTTTTTTGTTTTAGGACTTACACACTATCCATAGCAGAAGTAAAGTTATGTGGTAGGAGACCCTAGTGTGTAGGATGTGTGCATAGCTTTTTATGCGCTGGCTTCATTCATAAATCCAGGATTGCCCAGGCCACACCCATGCCCCGCCCCCTTTTATGGCTTTTTTTTTTTCATTTATGCGCATACTGGGATATACGTGTGACCTTGGGTGGCTTATAAAAAAAATCTGCTCACGTATCTCCTGGTTTTGGCACTCATCAGGCTTTTAAAATTCACATATAAATGTATAATAAATACCAAAAAGCCTTCTACTTTCACTCTAGCCAATGATAGCACAATGCCACTCTGAGAGTGCGAGCAAAATAGCCTTGAACCAGATTAGGAATTCAACACCTTTAAACAAAATGGTTCTACTCATCACAACCAATCATTTCAGGGGAGAAATGGCGCACAGAGATCAACTAGTTCAGGATATCACTGCCCTTCTGGTAGTATATAAACAGAATGGTACTGCCCACAGTGAGTTACAAATACTTTTATTTTTTAATTGTTCTTTCTGAGGGATGAAGACCGATTTTGATATAATTCACTTTGGTGTCTTAAAACCTGAAATATCTGTAGGAATGTTTTAGGTTTTCTTAATAGATTCAGGGAGGTTTTAGGAAATAGTGCACTGGAATCGAACAGAAAATTCTGACAAATTCTGTGTTTAGCATAACAGTAAAATTGTTATCCAGTTTCTGGGGTTATGAGGCAATTCTCCCAAATAGTGTAAAGGTAGATCCTGTTCTTTTCCAAATAGCTTTCCATGGCAGACTGGAAGGAGTCATAAGTTGCATGAATTGCTCACAAGAGGGCGCTATAAGAAAGCATTATGAATAGTTTATGCTATTCAAATTCCTATGTGGGCTTAGCAAACATTTAAGGAGTCTGGTTTTTTATTGTCTTGATAAGCTGTGCCATGGATACAATCACATCATCTCTGCTTTGAAAGCTGTTCTATGGATTCTAGAAATTATGACCACTTGAAAAGATCTAGTGACCACCACAGCATAATCTTAGTAGAGGCACTCCAATGATGTTTTGGAATCACACCTCAAATCCAATATATTCAGTTCTTCTGGCCACCTGAAAAGATGTTGAGAGACACACATCTTGGCAGAAACCATTTTAGCAGTGTCCAACATCAGCACTTTTAAAAAGATATTGTAAGTAGATTACAGCAGTAAAATGGGTTTGCATAATACCTTTCATCTAAGCAGGTACAATTTAATACTTTTGGAGTCTCTGGCACAGTGACCACTTCTGGCCTTTCTAAGAGGGGGTGGGGAGGAGAAAGCAGTACCTTTTTACCCACTTATTCCTAGTTAAACTGTGCTGCAGAGAGAGAGGGTGGCTTGGCCAAGATCACAGCGAGAGAATCATTAGCAATGAGAGTCAAAGGTTGCTCTTAGAATGTCATAAATGTAACTAGGGGCTTTCACTTTCAGTTTAATTTTCTTTTTCCTGGGAATTTTATTAATGTTTGATACAACAAGAACAAAAACAGGAGAAATCTGTGGAAAAGTAACTCCTCACTTTTCTGGATACTTGCTCTTTTTGTTCTTGTTATAATAAACACTGATAAATTCTCAGGAAAACTAAAATAAAAACTGAAAACAAAGTTCCCTAAATACAACCTTGTACAATAATTTGGTGTAGTTATCTTTTGCCTGGATGTTCTCCACTACGGTCAGGGCTGCCCACTTACAATTGGTTTGTTTATTTTTGCCTGGTAGTATCTTGAATGGAAGCCACAAACTATGGCTCCTTCCAGAACCCAGTGCATACACGATCTGATCCTGGCCAGTAGGTGTCACTATTGTTCAATGGCTGGGATTCTCTCCCTTTCCGTAGCTGTGAAGCCTATTTAGGCCTGAAAACTGGGAGTTAGGCTCTGGGCCTTCCTCCTAACAGTACGAAGCACTGCTGCAGAGTCATCACAGCTGGGCAGTAAATGTTCATTATGTCAGAAAATTCATAAACTACAGCAGTGCAATACAAGATTTTTTTTAAAGGTATTAACAGTTTTAAACCACATAGTCATTAAATTTCTCTTAATTCCAATTATTGTTTCATTGCTTTGGAGACTGTACCATTTTATGAAAGTTTTCTTCTTCAGCATCTAATGTTACTCTAATATATACCATATATTACGAGTGAATATAGCATGGATGATTTTTTAAAAACCGCAAACACATACTGGTCACATAATATTCAAGGGTACAGCTTTATTCCAAAAAAGGTGAAAAATAGAATAAGAAATAAAATACATTAGGCCACAAAAATAAGACTCAAAAGGGAAAGAGAGACAGAGACCAGAAAGAAGCAAGGTACTGTTTGAAAATATCCAGCTAGTTCAACACTGCATCCTTTGTACTCCGTCTGTGTATGTATTGCCATTCAAGTATCTACAGACAGCTGGATACCCTCTGCACGTCAGCATTCTCTGCTGATAATAAACTAATTAGAATAATTTATGCATCTGTATTATTAGAACAGCTTACTAAAGGAGCTGTTTCCCAGTTATCTGTAGGTTTTGGGGTTCTTTCATAGAGTGATATGTTTACACTCTATGAATGCTTTCACATTCTTAATAGAGAGAATGTCCTTAATTAGGTGGAAGGACTTGTGTATAGGTGCTATAGGCCTTTGACTATTTTTACAAAAAAATGGAGGCCTTGAAGAAGAAAAATAAATTTCCAAATGGTTTATATTGGTTTGGGATAATTTTGTTATTCTTAATATGAATATTTTTCTTTTCTTTGGACAACAACGCACAAAGAAATTATCTTGGAAAACTGTAACTTTATTTCCCCATTTGCCCCAGTACCTGGCCTTGGAAACTGTTCTATGGATGATTTTTCTTATTGCCAGACTTGGAACTCAAAGTATGTGCTGATACAAGAAATGACACACCTGCAGAGTATATGGTTGTAACAGAAATGCACAAATATCAGGCCATTCAGTGAGGGCTACCGCAGCATCTACAATATGTTTAGGAGTTAATTTCCAAATAAAATCGCAGTTTTTAACTTTGTTCTGTGTACTCTGCTTTGAAGAAACAGGTAGCATTCCTTTTAATTGTCACTCCATCAACTATGTTCTATGGCATCATGCCAACCATGTGAAATGCAAGAAGTTAGAATTTTTTTTTCGGGTCAGAGAAGTGGACACAAAATGGACATTGCACCAAGATGGTTAAAACTTGCTCCCATGAATAGCAAGAGCATCTTTGGTTTTCTAAAGCCTGGATTGGAAAAAGGCTGTACCTGATGCAGTGTTAATGTTCAGACCCCAGAACTGACCTGTCTCGATTTTTGACTCTCCCCATTGGAGGTGATAGAGTGATGATGAAGAGCATACAGTTCTCTTCCAGTTCTAGTATCCAAAGCTAAGGGCATCATATTAAAAAAAAAAAAAAAAAAAACCAATTAAAAAAAAAGGAAATTAATAGTATTTAATCAAAAAAGTAAAAAGACGCACAGCATTACTTCATAGTTTTACCGTCAAACGTTCTGTGCAGAGTACCTTTAAACTGTTTCATATATGGTTGAATGGTCTGGCACTGCCGCCTATGGCAGTTAAATCCTGGAGCTGTGCTGACAAAGTCCCCCATGGCTGTGCTGCTACCTCATCTGCATGGCTTTTACCCAGATTCCTGACTCAGTCCCTCCGCTTTAGTTTTTCATTTATCTTTCCTTTTAAGTGGTTTTCCCTTGAACCCCTGGGCGTGTATGTGAACATTTATTTCCTTTTTAAAATAGTAAAAAAAAAAAAAACAACGAGAAAATAATCCAGTAGCTCTAACGAAGCAGTTTCAAAAATACACTGTGCAAATGTAAAAAAACCCAGCCTGACATGACTTCTTCAAATGTATTACAACTGAGCAAAACTAAAGATGAACCCACAACCAAATGTGAGGTTTTATATTTTGCTGGCTGTAAAGCCTAAAAACGCAGATTTAAAAAGTTAACAATATAAATGTATTTATGCTTTGGCCCATGGCTGGATCATAGAAAACAACCTGCTATCTCCTATATTTTTCCTTTTTTTTTTAATGCTTGTATTTAATAAACTGCTCTTTGTGGTGGACAAGTCCATAGAAATTCACCAAAAAGATCAGGGTCTTGTTTTGAGCAGAGCCCAGGGTATTAAGCAAGCTGTTGAGAGATGGAGAAAGCAGCAGAAACTTTTGTCAGATGCAGCTGATGAAGTGGACTCTGTCCTCGAATGCTCATGCCTCAATAAATTGGCAAGTCTATAAAGTGCCATCTGCTTCTTGTCATTTTTTGCTAAATCAGACTAACATGGCTATCCCTCTGAAGATCTAAATAGAAAGTGATTATTGACGTGTGCAAATGGGATATTTGATCACAAAGGATTCTACATCAGAACTGACGTCTAAAGGAAGATAGTGATATACAGACCTGGTATTTCCCCAGAAAACTGTTTGGAACAATGCCCATCCTGATCTAGCCTAGGTTATCCTTTGCATTGCTGGTGTTTTCCAGGTGGGTAGTCCTTTTAATTCCTCAAATGTTTATCAGTGATATATGTGTCCAGTAAATGTGTGGCTTCTGTACTACAAACTTTCTAAGCCATGTAAATGGCAGATATCTGACGTTTTTTCTTGTGCTAGAAAAAGTTATTCTGATGGGTGCAGGGATATTTCATGTACTCTGGAAAACACAGAGCATAATCATGAAAAGCCAAAGGTATTGGGGTTTTTTTTTCTGCGTGTACATAAAGGGGATAATTTTCTAACTGTCTGCATTGGTGCAAATTCTGAAAATAATGTTTACCGTTGGACTTTCTTTCACTTTGAAAACTGGGGCAAAGTACTCTCACAATTTTGCTTTGAAAATTATCTCGGGAAAACTCCCTGCCCACACTTTTTATCTGCTATTTTGTCTGGGTAGTTTTTCAGAGAAAAAAACATGTATGTACATTTAAAAATTTCAAACATACGCTTGTGTATACAAACCCCTGCCCCAGGAATATCTCTTCTCATGGTGGGTAAAGTTGCACAGGTAATGAGCACTACACGCATAAGTTTACCTGCACACAGGACATGCGATTTTCAAAAACCCCATTTTAAAATGTCTCTCATAGTGCAGCATGAATGCAGGGAGGAGGATAGCTTATAAACCACTGTGTGGTGACACATACACGTATATGTAGTTACATGAATATTTGCTATAGTATTTTATAATATGTGCATATGATATGTGCACATTTGATAAAATAAGCATAATTCTGCCACACAACAGACATGCGCACATAGGCTTATGCGTGAATACATGCAATGCATCGAAACCACGTATATCAATGGATTGAATGCGCATATTTTATCCATCTATTTTCAATATATATGTATGCATATTTTACATAATGAAAGCAAACTAACTTACTCGCATAAGTCCTGATTTATACACGTAAGTTGGCCAATTTTCAAAACGTGCACTTTTCGAGGAAATTAACCAGTTTACCCAGTCCTTCACCAGGTCATTGAGATCCTCCTGATTCTTCAGCCTGAACTCCCCTGAGTTCACCCAAACCTCCAACATGGCCAATAGCACACAATAAATATGTTTATCACTTATGCCAGATAATTAGCAGATGTAAAAATTGTGAAAGTTGTAAAATGTACACACGTTGTGTTTTTTTTTTTAAATAGCACCTTATGTGTGTAACTGTTAGCCCTGCCCCCAGAACATCCTTATTTTACATGTGTGTATGTACATCCAACAGTAAGTTTCATAAAATATGGAATACATGAGAAGAGGCTACATATGCACACATATGCTATATTTTACATGTGCAACATTTCGAAAATCACCTGGTAGTGCAGATCATTAAGAAATTAGAAGTTTCAGTCAAAATCTGTGGGCAGGTAGTAAGTGGTTCCCTCTAGAATAAAAGCATCTTAATGGGGTTGCCTCTAGATTGTCTGTCTGGAAACTGACCCTGGACAATTTTTAAAGGGAATGTGCAAGCATGCTTGTCCTTTGAAAATTTACTATAAAGGTCCATGGGTACAAAGTACCTACAGTTTTTGCATCTAGACTGTTATGTTAGGGTTTTTTGTGTGCTCTTGGGCCTCCCCCGACCCCAGGCGAATCTAGGACCGAACCGAGGGTTGGCGGTGTGTCCCAGCATGGCAGAGACAAGGTCTTACCCGCTGCCAGACCTGCATGCTCCCGGAGCCAACAAGAAGATGTTGGGAATATGAACAGTCCTCCGACCGTTCCCAGCCCTTTTGGACCTGCCGTATTGGATCAGCATGGATCAGCAGGCCGGACACGAGACGAGGGCAGACAAGGCCTGAAGCTTGAAGACTGAGACGAAGACTTCAGGACTCAGGAGAAGGGCATAAGGCATCGACATCCAGAAAGGCGAGCAGATGGAAGCTCCGGTCATAGAAGGCATCTGAGACTAGAGTAGGTGGAGTCTCAAGGCAACAGAAATGTCCGAGGCAAGGATGACTCTTATGGACCTTGAGAAATCCAGACGAGATGAAAAGGACTTGGAATACTTAGATGAGACAGGTGAGGACTGTTCCTCAGGGTGCCCTACACAGCCCACTAATCAGGGCGGACCCAATGGGCTGGTCATGGACCACCCTGTCCTCTACGCGCCCTACACAGCCTAAGGAGGCTGGTCACAGACCACTCAGGAGCGGGGCAGGCTCAGGAACGGAATCCAGCTGGCAGGGGCTCCAGTGACCGGAAACAGGAACCGGACGGAACGGATTTACCTCTGTGTGGCCACCTGAAGGACTCAGAGAGCTGGAACATTGCAGGAACAGACATCAGGAAGATCAGGAACATAAGGAGCTCTAGCCATTGAGGATGTCCGGCCTTCAGGAACATCCGGGGGGGCAGAGACGGAGGACGTCAGGAACATGACATCAGAAACCTGGACGAGGACCTCAGGAGACGAAGACATGGCACAAGAAACGACGAGACATGGAGCTCCAACAAAGAACAAGAAGGACCTGATGGAGCGCTGGAAGATAAGGACTTCCAGGAGCGAAGTAACTCCGATGCAAGGCAAAGGTGGAATGCAGGAGCAGCCCTTATATAGGGCTGGCACAGGAAAGTCTTTAGGCGGGACCCAGGGCATATCCGGCCGTGGGCCCTTTTAATCTTGAAGGGAGGCGCGGCCGCGCACCTAGGGAAGGAAACAGGAAGCTGTGCAGGACCGTGGACAGTGGCCCTGCACCGACATCGACGTAGCTGAGGCAGGGATGGGCCGAGGAGCAGGCCCCGACGTCAGCAGCGGCTCCTGCCGCAGCAGGAGGATCTGAGGGTGGCTTTGGCCACCAGGCAAGGTCGAGGACTGCGGCCTCCAGCCGTGAAGATGACCGGGATGTCGGTGGTGCCTCCAACCGCAAAGATGGAGAAGTCCGTGGCTCTAGCCGCAGTGAAGAGAGCACGATGGGCGGCCTCCGGACCGCAAGAGGTAAACTGAGTCCGCGGCTCCGGCCGCGCAGGAGGCCCGATGGCGGCGTCCAGTCGCATCGGGAACGCAGCCAAGGTGAGGAGCCTGCTCGCGGGGGGAGCCCGCGGGCAGGATTCATAACATAGGCAGGGAGTCTGAAAATTGCTCTCTGGGATTTTCTTCATAAAATACCAAAACTATCAATAATAAATGTTATCAGTAATGTCAGCCAATGCATAATGTCAAAATTTTTTTTTTTTTTTTTAATTATAGCAGTGCAATCAACCAAGCTTAGGGACTGTTGGATGAGGAGGGTCAAGGTAGTGCTGTAGGAGTTGACTGAATATGAAATGAGGATGACATCTGAGGATGCATAATTTCTGTGGGCATAAAAGAAACCACTTTTGTTGAATTTCTTTGCCTTTACATGGTTTCTGACTGTTTATTTTGGGGTGGAGGTGGGGATTTTTAAGGCAAAGCTAGTAAAAATTCAGTAGGCTAGGTTTCCTTTCCTTCTCTTTATCTCATAAATCACGACATATAACTTTAATTTGATTTGCTGCTTTATGAGAACAAAGGTGCTAATTTGTTTCTGACTAGGAAGTTTTCATCTAGCTTGATTATTTGTTCACTCTGGTACCACAGGTATGAGAGAATTATCATGGAAAAATTGGTGTCTTTGCATACCTGTCATATGAGAGCAGTGCCAAAATATAAATTACTGCATATCTAAGCAAGAAATCCTGAAGGGATGAGTTGCTATCATCACATACCACCACCTCTGATGGGTAGTTAAAATTCCCCATAGGCATCATAATAATCGCATCCCATGTTTCATGTTGCTAGTCTGAAATATTCACAGATGAAAAAATGTAATAGCTTTTGTCTCAAATAAGAAAAAATATGAATTAAAGAAAAAAATTAAGATTTGTGTAGTAATTTTAATCTTAAAATTGTAAACTTGAAACAGCTGTGTAATACTCTACAGTATTCTTGAAAGCAATTCCAGGCTTTACAGTTGATTATCATAAAATCTTTCCAAGTGCAGTGGGCTTTGTTTGTGTATCAAGATGATACTTATTTACCTGGAGTAATGGATGCAGCTTGCCATCCGTGGGTTGCCAACACAAGCATCCAAAATTCCCAGAGCATCTGGATCCACTTTCTAAGTCTGCAATTAATTCCCAACTACTTGTATTGAAGGATTCGAGACGATATCTCTGATTGCTTGGAACCATGTTTTAAACAGAATGTTATTCTTGATGGTTATTGGACTTAATGGGCACATATGGTTGTCTTGCAAAATGCATTCTTGGTTTTTCTTTTCCCTTTACTCTATTTCTTTTCTCTGCTATCAGGACTGAAAATGGTTTAAAAAAAAATGTATATCCATCTATATTGAGGTCTATTATTAATGAACCGTTTTGCACTGCTCAGTGTTTGATTGAAGACTGCATAAATATTGTCTTACTAGAATTCACTTCACTTATGTGCATTCCAGTAACAAAATGCAGGCAGATTTTTGTACATATATGTATATACCATATATGTTAATTGCAAATTTAGCATGCCTACCTTTACTTGTACCATCAATATAAGCATCTTTAGACAGGCTACATTTCAGAACAACATTATTTTTCAGCTCTTCTGCTGATGTTTGCTGTATGCTTGATTTCCTTAAGATGGCAATTAGCATTAATGCAATGTTCTTTTAATGGGCAGTATCGCAATAACTGGCCAGATCAGCAAGGGCAGCCAAACAGATGGTAATGTGTGCGTGTGACTCATGTGGATGAATAATCAAAAGATGCCTCAAAGACTGCATAAGTGTATGTAAATCAGCGCACTATGTAGCCTTTTGACTTCATCAACTCTAACCCTCTATCCACTCTGTTCCAGGTGACCCATGCCAGAGATCCAAGCTGAAAACATATAGAAATGCACCACACACTGCAATATGCCTACCTGTCTGCTTCCTTGAGAGACTATCGAGGTGTCATGCCGTCCTAAATTTGTCATTAGTCTTTGAAATGTGCTTTGTCAGGGAAAATGAGGAATTCTTTCCTTAAACATACTTTGTGGTTTTATTTGTTGGTAGTAGGATGTGGAGAAAAAATAAGGCATGTCTTATGGGGTCTACTTTGTAGAGAGACCGAGGTTGAGTTGCTTTTATAAGTAGCTCCAGTTTATATAATTTTTCTGGCTCCTTGGTTTATTTAAAATTTCTGGCTCCTTGGTCTAAAGGAAACAGGACCCAAGGCCTGAGAATTAATTCTGTGCTAGATCTCCAGTTGTGCTGTACAGGGGAAAAGTCAGGGTGGTGCACTCGGATGTGGTTATTAGTGATAGTAGAAGTGAGACTATTAGCCTGGGAGGTAACAGGACCTTAGAAAGACATGCTTTGTTTATATGTAACACATGGCTCCAAGCCAAAACCCTAATCATGATTGCCTCTGAAGTGGCTCTAATCATCTGTATGAGGCTGCTTTGCCTCTTATGCTGTTTATACAAGCTGGTAGTTTAGACCATGTTGTGTACAATATATT
Source organism: Rhinatrema bivittatum (assembly GCF_901001135.1). NCBI lineage: Eukaryota > Metazoa > Chordata > Amphibia > Gymnophiona > Rhinatrematidae > Rhinatrema > Rhinatrema bivittatum. The sequence continues at coordinate 31,692,635 of NC_042627.1, forward strand.
TGTAGTCATAATTCCTCCAAACAGGTTAAGACAAACATTACAAGAATCAGCATATTAATGTGCTGCTCTTCAAATTAGAATTATAAACACATTTTCCTTATTGGCAGCCTAATCTGCTAGGAACAAGCCAGATGTTTAATAATGAGACTATTATTTTGAGGGAACTATCAGAGGAAAACAAATTATTGTTTAAATGAAGAAAAAAAAAAAAAGCCTAGTACTGTAGAAAAGGCAAACTTCGTAAATCTGCTCCGAGCAGAATCTGACATCAGCAGTTCTGCTCCCCACCCAAGCTAGGACAATTTGCAGAGGCTAGGCTAGCACTTTCTGCTGCTGCCGCCTGTTCCAGGATTTGGCATAGGAAGTCGTATCATCCTTCCAGACTTGGTTTCTGCTAGTCCATAAGTGAATGAGGAAGAGAAACCATTTGCTGGCCAGTACTTCTGAAATCCAGTCTTTGAGACTTCCAAATAAGATTAGTTTTCAGGGTAACCAAAATGTGTAAATGAATCTGATTATCAGACCAAATGCATAGGAATATCCCATGAATATTCATTGTGGTTGGTTCTTCTGAAAGCCAGATCTGTTTATGCACTTCCTAGATGAGATCTGAGGTTGTCTAAGGTGGTGGTTCTCAACCTTTTTTCGGTTGGGACACACCTGACAGATGGTTCTCGCATGCGTGTCACACTGAACACATGATCGTCATGGGGCTACATGTAAGCATATACTCTGCATCTACAGGAACCGCCCTGACCCTCCAACAATGGGTACAGAACAGAACTAGGGCATTCCCCATTCAATTTATCATACAAAAAAAGATATTTCTGGTGTTATCTCAGTAACAGTAACATAAACTCTCTCTCCTACCAGGCACAACAGCCCTCATTATGAAAAAATAGTAATTTAACACCAATACATGTCCTATTGAGAAAACACAACAAATAATATTGATACAAATACCTACATGCTAGTAAAATACTTCACCTCGGTCACACACATAGAATTGACCTTCACCAAGTACAGAAAGACCACAAATTACAAATATGAAGACAGAACCAGAATGGAGATCCAAAAAAGTCACACTGCATGCAGTGCAAAACTGAAGAAATAGAAACAGAAATATAGCACCTAACACACTCCCAGGATCTGCAATAACGCACACAAACTAAAGCGCAAAAAGTTACACCTGCATTATGGAATGTACTCAAACAGTAACAACCCAACCAATGAAATGGCAATACTACAAATATTTAACCAGGCCATAAACACTAATACATTTCCTATTAGGCAAACAGAACAAACCAAGCTGCTATAGATCCCTACACAGAAACTGCAAGCTTGCTGAATACCCTTGCCTAGGTAATATACGCAGAACACAGACAGACCCTCACCAAATATAGAATAAAGTGACCATCAAGTTAATGTTTTTGTTTTTCCATTGTTGTACTGCATATACTCAGTCTGGCTTCTTGCTGTTTCCAGTTCAGTTTTTGTCTCCACATTTCTATTTATACATTTCTCAAGAAATAAAGTAATTCTAAAACTAATATAAAAAATATAATAAATGTTTCATGACAACTGATAAATAGAATAATATCAATCATTAAAAACTTACAAATTATTAAAAATTCTCTAAATACCAATAAAATATTTCAAACAGCAGACACATCACATAATACCTGATAATTAAAATGGCAGTCAATCAAGAAAGATAAACTTAAAAAGCCACCTTTACTTACCCTCTCCAGCAACTCTCCTCCTCCTTTCCCTTGCAGGCCAATAGTACATACCACAAGCAGCAATGGCTGCTGAAACTCTGTCCTCACTCTCCTCTTCTTTAGGGCCCATGACTAGTCTGTCTCTCACACACACACACACTTTCTGTCTCTCACACACCAGTCATCTCTCTCTCTCTCTCTATCACACATACCATTCACTTTCCTGACCAATCTCTCTTTCTCTCACACACACACCAGTCACTTTCCTGACCAATCTTTCTTTCTCTCACACACACACACACCAGTCACTTTCCTGACCAGTCTCTCTTTCTCTCACACATGATTTCTCTCTTACATACAGTCTCAATTATACACAATCTCTCACACACTTGCACACATGCTGGCTCACTCTCTCTGTCTCACTCACTCACCCCTACCCCCTCTCCCAGCACAAACGGCAGATACAGCACAAGGCAGCCGGTATGCTACTATTAAAGCAGAGTTGTGACAGGCTGGGAACAGCAGCAGGAGTGACTCCCCCCGGCCCAACATTGATAAGAAGGCAGCACTCAGGTTTTTTTCCTGTGCTGTGATCATCGCGGTGCAGAGCAGTCAGCTGAGAATGTGGCTGCGGGGATTTCCTGCCCCGCGGCATTTGGGAAATCTGTCGATTAGCTGCCCCAGGTCTGTGGCGGTGAAGGACTGTCTCAGAAAGGAGCCAGAAGTGCTCCCGTGATTGCAGGAGGTGGAGGGAGCCTTGGGACTCTATGTCTGCAGCGGAACAGCAACAGCATGGCCCTTTCTTCTTCCCGTGCGCCCGCTAAACATCACTTCCTCTTCAGGGCTGCAAGGGCGGGAAGAAGAAAAGGCTATGGTGCTGTTGCTAACTTCCACAAATGCTGCAGCCGTTCCTCTCTGGGCTTGAATATGCTGATAGCCCAGGCAGGAACAGCAGCTATGTTCATTGAAGAATTATGTGCATTTCACTGGGATGAAGAGAGGGAGGGAAGAGCAGCGGGAGACTAGGAAGTGTGTGACACACCTGCCAGTGCTTGATGCTATGCTGGTGTCGCAACACACCAGTTAGGAACCATTGGTCTAGGGTCTCCCTGGAGCCCCTTGTTAAATTGCTTTATGAAGAGTGTCTGAGCTAGTGAATCAGAGCCAAGGCCAGGATGAAGGAACCTAGCCTTCAGGCTAGGTTCCTTCATCCTGGATCTTGGGTCTTGACCTTGGGCCTTGACCTTGGGCCTTGACCTTGGGCCTTGACCTTGGGCCTGGATCTGGGTCTTGACCTTGGGATGGGACCTGCTTCTGGGTTGGGCCCTGGCATAAGGCCTGGTCCTTGGTGATGGAACCCTGTCTCCAGGCCAAGCCCTGGCATTGAGCCCTTGTCTGGGTCTTGCCCAAGGCTTTGGTGATGGGATTTGGCTTCCAGATTGAGCAGTGACATCCCTTAGACCTTGACCTAGGCTTAGGCCAAGGCCATGGTGTCAGAATCAGACCTCGGGCTGGTCCTCAACGCCAGGCCTAGGACTAGTCCTTTGGCTGGCCATGTTGATGGGTCTCCCCATGGACTGGGTAAGTGGGGCCCTGGGAGGTTGCTGGCTCTGGCAATTTTTTTTGGGGGGGTGCCTGAGGGGGGTTTCCTATTTTTTTTTTTTTAATGAAAGAAAGTAAAAACAATAGAACTGTTATTGGATTCTTTCGTTTTTGTTTTTTTTTTAACATTGTAAAACAAAATAGGAAATGCCATTTCATTTCCTATCTCATTTTAAACACATGCATTTTCCTAGTAGCCACTAAATATTAATCATATTGTGCAATTGTTGGTTACTGGTTTACTCTCCAACTGGAATGGGAGAGCTTATGCCAATTGATGATCTTTTGCCAATGGCCATTCTGTGTCTGTATTCTCTGTTTGTGATTAGTGGTTACAGTTAAGAGCATGGGGCATGAGCAAACTAAACATTGCTAATGAAAAAAGTAACACACATAGGCTGGGACCTCTAAAACAGGGCCTGGTAAATGGATGTGAAGAAATTCTGGAGGGAATGCACAAGGCCTCTACGTTTGTGGTTGAATTATGTATCATTGGGTTTAGGTTTATATCTCTTTATCTAGGGTAGTCTGAGAGAACTTCTAGAAGAAGTTTGTTTGGGTACAATATAAGAGGGTGCTTAGAGTGGGAATGTGTCTCTTTCTTTTGGAGCTGATTCAAGTTGGAGTGAAGCCAAGATCTGGAAGCCTCTCTTTCCTTCCTTGAAACTATTACTAATATCCAGCAAGAACATGGACTAAATACTGCAAGAATATTGGCTAAATACTGTGGATCCCAAAAGCCTAAAGGATGGGAATGAAGAAAAGAGTGCAGGAGAGGTAACTTGCTGGTGCAGCGGTTACTACTCTCTTGATGTTCTGATGCAACTCCATCATGGCTCTCTGCTTCAACAGCAGGGAGAAAAGGGGACTTGAGGGCCCTGATTTTTACGGACTGGGAAACTGATAAGCATGGATGTAACCTGCTCTGTGCAGCAAATACTACCATAAGCTTGCTGGGCAGACTGGATGGACCATTTGGTCCTTTTCTGCCATCACTTCTATGTTTCTATGTTAAGGAGACCCATACGGGACTCCTGGATAGTGCTTCTGTACCACATGGGAGATTTTCAAGCCTGGGGGATCCTGTTCCTCGACCATGGAAAAAGTTGTAAGAGGATTTGTGAGTACTGAATGCTATCTGTTTGCTACCAAGGTTGTCGAGACCTGTGTCCCTGGAGAAATTGGTGATTTTTGTGAGACTGTAAAATAAAAATTTTGTTTGGAGTGAGACTCTCTTTTTCCAAGGTGTGGGTTCGACAGAGGCTGCTGTCACTTGTGCAAGAAGTTGAGAAGTTAGAGGGATTATAGAGAGGAAAGAGGGATTTGGTGGAGCGTTCCCTGTCCAGGCTGTGTACATCCCTAGCCTCTGTTCCAGGTCTACTACACCATCTGCTTGCTTATTTTTGTTTTTAAACCTACATAGATGGGTGTCCAGCTCATAAACAGTTCCAAATCCTCTATTTCATGTGCCCCAACTGGGGGATACACACAATTTTTCATTTGTTTTAAATATTAGCACATCTGGAGTTCACTTGTCAAAAAGCAAATACTATTTTCTAAAAGTTTTCCATGAGGAGGAATAGATCTGGATTTGTTTAATTTTGATTTTGTACTTTACTTGCCATTTCCAATGCATAACTAATCAATTTTGCATCCAAGAACCAAGCATCTCGAGATAGAGAGACGGAAAGAGAGAGATTTACACAGTGAGGACAACTCACGACATTGTCTGTGCCACATGGAGAACAGGAAAATATATGCTAAAAAGAATGTCTAAAATTCCAAGTATTTCTAAGATTTTTTATTTTCCTATACAGTCCAGAGCCTCACTAGTTGGGGAAATGGAGAAAAGTCCAGGGATTTCTTCTTTCCTTGAGGAATCCCAGGATATTATAAGTAAAAGGGCGACTTTATTTGTTTCTTTCTCTCTTGAGAGAGAGAAAGATCAGGTATTAGAGAAATTCTTTAGGAACAAGGAATGTTCCTTTTGTGGGCAAAGAGTATATATATTCCCTGATGTCTCGAGGCCCACTCAGGCACGTCGAAGACAATTTCTTGCCTTGAAAGGTAAAGTCCTAGAAATTGGGGCTACCTTTTATTTAAAATTTCCTTTAAAATGTTATATTAATTTCCAAGGCAATAAATTTATTTTCTCAGACCCCATGCACTTGGAAACATTCCTTGCAGATAAATCTGAGACAAAGAGAGTATAGTAACATCTAAAATAAGGCCTAAGTAAAAAACTATTGACAACCCTCTTCCTTTTTGAATTTATTGTTTAGTTTTATATAAGATTATAGGTCGCTCCCCCATTTATAATTTTCTTGTTCAACATTTGTTTGATTATTTGGAATTGGTATTTGAAGTAAGAGTTGGATGTTGTATAACAAGATTACCTTTTTATTTTTGAAATTATGGATATGCATATGAAAAATTTTCAATAAAGTATAAATTGAAAAAAAAAAAAAAAAAAAAGAATGTCTTTATATATCGCTGGGGCAGCTTAACTTTATAGTCCACCAAAGTAGGAATGCAAAATTAGCACTGTTTGAAGTGTTCACTGTGCCGGCGATAACACTACAGAACGCAGAGAGCAATGAGTGTTCATTACATTGAAAATATTGTAAAAGCACTGATTTAGCACTTCAGGGCATCTTGGGGCCATAAGGAGTTGGTCTAATTGCCTCAAGGCTATAAGATTGCTTATAGTATAATGAAGACATTGACTCATTCAATGTGCTAAATTAGGAGGAAAACAAAGTAGAGTGGATTGCAGCTCCTCTCTTGGATAGATTCTGCATGTCCCTGATGTGAGTTCACTTGGAAAATCTCGACTGCTCTTCCTGAACCGAAATAGCAAGTTAGATTATGCTTCATGTTGCAGAGTATCTTATAGTTTCTTAATTTAACTTTCTGTGCAGTAGTGCGTGTTATGGACTAAGCAAAGTGATACTGCCAGGATGGTGAAATGATGGCTCGTGTCTAAACTAGAGCTCATGACCAGTTTCTATATATATAATATTGTTTTTGACCCTGCTCCTTTGTACTTGCAGCTCAATCGAAACCAGGGCTGCTGGGATCTGATGCCATAAGTCTGCCTCCACAACTACCTGGGATGCTTTTCTCTATTTTGTATCTCCTCCTGATTTATGGTTAGTACAGTTGATGCACTGATGTTCTTGGCCCAGGGGCCATGCAACAGGGCTCCTTCCAGAAACCTGCGATCATGGGTCCAGAATTGGGACACTGAGTGTCATCCTTTGGCAATGACCATGACTCCATCTTTTCCTCAGGGGGCTGTGAATGCTGCTTCTGCCTCATCCCCAGCCTCAGCCAACCTAGGGACTGGGAGACACCACACTGGGATCAGTGCATGGCAGTGCACAGCACTTACGAACTGCACCACTGGGCAGGCCAGCATAACCAATTCTAATGGTGCTCAAGATGCATAACTGCTAACTGAAATTGAATCTCAATGCAATTAATGCCTATTAATATAGTAATGACGACAGATAAAGACTAGATGGTCCATTCACTCAGCCCAGCAATTTGCTTATGGTAGTAACTGCTACTCCCTGCAGGTTACCCCCATGTGTTTTGTTAAGGGTGGTAACTGCTAGGGATGTGTTTAAAACAAAAATGCAAAATGTGATGAATAAGGCTAATTCATTTCATTCGGAGTGCCCCGAACCGAATTGGGAGCCACTTCGAATGAAACAAACCTTATTTGTTTGTTTCATTTTAAACAAATGCATTGGGCCTAGATCTAGGCCTGAAGTCAGGGCCTTAGTCGAGACTCCCGAAAAACAAAAAAACCCCAAAAATGACCTGGTCCATCAGGTATCTGTTGAAGGCCTGGTCCCGATGCTGGGGCTCGACCCAGGACAACGCCCAAGCCCAGGTCCAACACCGTGACCCAACCTGGAAGACGAGTCCTGATGCTGCAACTTGACCCAGAGGTCGGGTCCCAATACTGCAGCCTGGGCGTACAATACCATACATTGGCTTTTATCACTGTATCTTAGTTGTTGCCCTCAAGAGAAAAAACCAGCTACTTCTCTTCTGATACAGAAAAATCTTTAAGAGCGTCATCTTTATTTATTTATTTGATTTACATTCTGTCTTTCAGGTATTTCAGAATGGATTGCATTCAGGTATAACCAATGCTTCTGAGCACGGTCTGATTTTAGGTGTTCTACAATAACATGAAAGGCAAAAGATGTGCATGTTGGTAGCCCTGCACTATATGAAAATAATTCAGCATGGAATATAATAAAATACCTGGGAAATCAGGACTGCCTATTTCTAAATGTGCATGTTCTACTTTGCTTTAATTTATAATGAGAAATATTGCACTGAAGCCAACCCTGGGTCTACTTATTGTCTGCTTTGAGACAGTCTGATCTAAAAAAAAAAACCCCTCCAAGGTGCATTGCTGGTAGCACTAATATGTTTTACCATATGGCACTAGATGTTCCATCTTGCATCACAAAAACTAGAAAGTGTTTAAAGTTGATATGATAGGGAACTAATATAAACAATCTGATAAGTGCATGTTATAAATAAGTTCTTGGATCACAATCCACTAAAATCCATCCAACTAGGGTGGCCAAGTGTCCGTGATTATGCAGGACAGTCATCCTTTCTGTGCCCTTATATGAGAGCCTGGCTCCCCTGAAAACCCCCCTCCTCGCCCAGCAAAAAAAGTCTCATGTGTTCAGTCTGCAACCACTGCAGCAGATAGGTGCAGCTCAGGACAACAGCGGTCTGGCTGGGGCTAGTGGCCAAGAGCGCACACAGCACTGGTCTTTCTCTGCTGCAGGAGTGACTGCGGCCTGTGTCTCTTGTTGCAGTACTGCTTTTTCATTAATAGGTTTACTGCTTAAGATCAGGGAGTTAGTAATAATTTGTAATGCCATTTCTATGTAAATGCACTTGATGATTCAAATTTTCTACTAATTATATATGCAAATTCAATGCACATTTTTGTCCTACATTTTGGTTTTTTTTTGGAGGTGTGTCTTTTTTTGGGGGGGTTATTTGTTCTTCTTTCTGGAGATGAGTGACTGAGTTCCTCCTTTTGAAGTTCTCAGAGTTCACCAACCAACACTCAATGAGAAGTATCCAAATTATGGGCATTGCTTTAGATTATATTCTGAGATTACCATTTTATGACCCATCTCCAGTTTTATAGCAGGGAAACTGCCAATATGTAGGGCTGGCTATGTCATTACAATAAGCATATCCCTTTACTAAGCCTTTTTGGCTGGTTAACTAGCTGTAAAACCAAAGAAGACATGATTCACATGATCATCATATAAACCTTATTCTAACATGGTAACATATTTCGAGCCCTTGAGAAAGAATGGCGGTTCGAAACATGGTTCCGTGTCGGGCTTTTTTTTACTGGATGGCTTCAGTATTTATAAGCATCATGGGGCGTTAACAGTTCAGAAAAGTGCAAAATTATTTTTGAATTTAAAACATCATAGCAATTGAAAAATGTATTAAAAAAAAAAAGTTGGACTATTTTTTATAAATGTGACCGATGATTATATAAAAGGCTGAGTCCTAAAATTTCATTACTACACAATGAAGCCTATTATGAAGGTCATTACATATATGTCATCTTGTTGATTGTGGGAAAGTATAGAGGACATTTTGGTAATTCTTTAGTACGAGTTTAAGGTGCACCATAGTCCTATTTTCAAAGTAAGGGGTAAACGTTAAGGTGAGAGTGATTAAAATATGGTAAATGTCAATACATAAAGACCAACTGGTTCTTCCAGTTTGTCCAAAATGAGACACTTTGGTTTTCTAACATTTGGAATATAAGAGCACACACATTCTCACTGCCTAAACCAACACCAGCTCCCTCTCCCAAGACCCCAACTGACCTCTCAACCCTACTCCCACCACCACTTTCAACACTCCCGAATACAATAGAAATCCGATATAATGCAGTCAAAGGTTGGCTCCCAATTTTTTTAATGTTAACATATCTTGTTCCATGATTTTTTTAAATTGATAATGGTAGAATTTTAGCATTTTTGTTCTTAGCAATAAAACATTTCCAAGAAATGTTTATTTCCAGCATCCAAAAATGTGTATATTATCAGATTATTGCATCTTTATTTATTACAGCAAAATATATAAACTCAAAATACTGCGGGCTCACGTATAATGCGTACCAAATTTTTGGACCCCATCACCCACATTATATCGGGTCTACAGTGTATATGTCTTTTTTTCATATATTCTATTTTGTATCCCACCACCATGTGCTGTGCCTGTTCCAAGCATTCTTTATACATTTTACTTGCTTTTCTCATGTTTCTAACAGATTAGAAATGTCTATTGTTTTGTTAACATTTGGATAAATGGGTTTCTAAAAATGTTAATTTAAATGAATCGAGAGCAGAACTGCTCTCTCTGGAGAGAATATAGACTGAATATAAGAATAAATGGTAGTATGAAATAAGGTGTGTGAGAGTCAAGGAATACTTTGAAGCGAGCATGAAATTGCAGTTTGATTTTCTGATTCCTTTCTATTGGCACATTATTGTGTAATTGTCGAAAGATAATTTACATGTATGGAAAAGAATTAGCTTATTCAAATTTGCACACTAAGCAGTATATAGAGTTAGAGGAATGCCAATGGATTCTATTTCAGCTTTATGGACTGTCATTTTAATGACTACAGTGAACTTATAAAACTGGAATGCACACGTTTTCTTCAAAATTTAGTATTATGTGTGTAAATCTGAACTAAAAGAATTCTATTGAGCTACAGAGCCTAGAAGGAAAGCATCATAAAACCTAGACAGATCCTGGGGTTTATGTATTTATTTATTTGTGTGATTTATATTCCACCTTTCAGAGGTGGTAGGTGTGGTATTAAATAGCTTGTTACATCCTGTAAATTTTGTTAGATTAGTTCAGACTTTAGGCAAGAATGGGGCAGGGGAATTACCAATCAGGGGAGCATTATGGCGGGGATCAAGGCTGTAGTGGGGGCACGTGTATTGTTGGACAGTGAGAAGTCCACGGGGAAAAAGTACAAAGTGAGGTGAATGCTTGAAAAGTGAGGGCTACATTTTAAATGGGAGCTGCAAGGTAATTATTCTATTAAAATAAAAACAAAAACCCAGATGATAACTTACATGCACTGTGGTAAATAGAGCTTGGGGTTCAGATGACCTCATAAACCATTCAGGCTTTGCTCTTGTGGTTTATCACAATGTCACCTGAACCACTCGCTATAATTACTGCCTTATAATTCACAGTACTCGATCAGTCATTTGATACTTCAGGAGGATATCTGTCTATTCCATTATATGTAAAATGAGCTAAGGCATCTTTTTAAGAGGTCCTTGAATGCAATTTTTTCTTTCTGAAGGATTTTTTTTTTTTTTTTAATGAGTGGCAACTTAGATCTTTGTAGTGTTTCTTTATCTTGTTTCATTCCCTGATGTACTCTTGCGGGAAATCAGCCTCAGAACGCTTTTTCTATTTCAGGTGGCCTTGGATATGCAAATCTGCCATGAAAAGGCAAGCTGCTGATAACACTGGCCTATAGCTTTTATACTAAAAAAAAAGCAGATTTGTCTTCTTTACTCTTTGTCTGCTCAATAACGCTGCTCCTGCTTGACCGTGTAAAAGTTACAAAAAAGAAAAAGGATGGAAGGGAAAAGAAGAAAGCATAGTTTGGTTGTTATCAAATATAGTGGTAGGGATGGGAAGACTAGAGAGGCCATATGATCATTTTCTGCTGTCATGTGTTTTGCTTAGTAACAATAACAAGCAATAGAACTGGCTGCGCTCTAAAACAAAGAAACCACTTAAGTGAAATTATTTTGCTATGAGACTTTTCTATGTCAGATTGCACTACATCTGCCTATAGAAATGTTTCATCATTTAAGATGTAAGTTTTCTGTTGAAGTCTATAATAATATGGCTATTTTAAAACAAAATATAATAAAATTAATGTGAACTAATTGTTTCCTAATAGAGAGAGGATAAAAATTCAAACATAAGGCCTGATGAAGACAAGGAAAAAATATGTGAAGCCACTGACTATACAGTATTTCCTTCCAACAGTGTATCATGTGCACCAGTAGAAAGAAGGAGAGGAACTGGGCGTACAGTATATGGCAAGGTACCCTTTGTAAATTGCTGCACATCTCGAATGAGACACATTCTAATACAATCCTCTATCACCAGCATGACCCAGACTTAAAGCCTATTGCAAATCAATATAGCAGGGAAGTCTCCAGATTTCACCCAGTGCCTCTGGGAATTTGTATCAATTGCCAAATCTCCCAGCACTCAGTAGAAAGCAG